>NC_079193.1:51492331-51702331 GCF_029499605.1 Hyla sarda
TGTAGGCCAGAAATAGCTGTTTTTAATATAGATTCGCAGCAAACAAATTTGTATCGGACCAAATAAAAAATAAAAAAAATGGCGAATAGGCCAAATCAAATTTTTCAAAAGTTCGCTCATCTCTAACGATAATCAAAACTTTTAGCATGTCTCAGTGACATGTTATTTATTTATTTATTTTAAATGACAGGTACAGTTTTTAACTAATGCCATAAATGTACATTCGTTTTGCTAATGACCATTGTGAAACATGAACAAGAAGTCCCCTGAGTCTCCGATTACTATAGTTCAAAGAATAACATAGACGTAATTATTGTTAATGACTGTGAAATTGTTCAGGTCATTGATCCTGTTGTCGGCTTAAGAAAGGGACAGTAGACTGCAACCTATACTAAGAACAGGGATTAATCTGACTGATTAAAATCTGTTTATGTAGCTAAGAATATTTTGGTGCTATATGTGGACACTCTACAAAAACTCTTTATAGCAAAAACATCTATTGATTTCATTGGGTGCCCCTATTATGACAAGGTCTTGTTACCTTGTATGAATACCCCTGAAAATGTAAATCTTACATGGGCAAATCATCCAAGCTAAGCTCTTTCACAGCAAAGCAAATTTAAAGGGGTATTCCGGCCAAATACATCTTAACCAAAGGATAGGGGATAAGATGTCTGATCGTGGGGGCGCCGCTGGGATCACCCACGATCTCGGTGCAGCACCCGCATTCTGCAGGTGCTGCACGGAGATCGCGGGTGGTCCCAGTGGCGCCCCTCCCCAACAATCAGACATCTTATCCCGTATCCTTTGGATAAGATTTATTTGCCAGAATACCCCTTTAAATGGTCACTGCCATTTCAAACAACTTCCCTCCATTTAATAACCTATGTGACTCCTAACACGTTTGTTAAATACTTTATTCACCAAAAATGACTCTTTAACCCAGAAACAACTCTAAAGTTATGTCCCCCTAGGTGTCTACCCCCCTAGTTGTCTACCCTCCATGCAATCTGCATCTGAAATAAAAAAAAATGTAATTTAACAATTATTATAATTTTTTTTTTAGGGGGTGGGGTTGTTTCTACTCAGTGCACTTTACTGTTAAAACGACAATACAATGACATAGTAAAGTAATTTATGTAGGTTTTGTTCTATTTTAAAACTTTATGTTTATATTGGTTTTGTTCTATTTTAAAAGAATATAAGCATGCTTAAAATTGTCCGTATATATAGGGCTGTATGAGGGCCTTTTTGAACACTTTTATTCATTTTTTCTGGTATATGAAATGAACAAAAATCATCAATATTAATCTTTGGTATTTTTAAGTTTACACCATCCACCATCTGGTTTCAATCATGTTATATATATACATTTTCGCATGCAGCAACAACAAATATGTGTATGTTTATTTACATTACTTTATTTGCAAAATGGAAAAAGGGGGGTGATTTAAACTTTTGTTAGGGGAGGGGCTTATTTACATTTCAATTTTTTTTAAGTTCCCATTGGGGACTATAACTTGTAATCTTACTATTGCTAACACTGTTCATTGCAACATGATGTAAATATATGTCATTTTGCGTTAACATTTTCTTGCCAATGACGTAATTATACCTTAAAGTTATTTGTTTATTTATTTTTTTAAATCAACTGGTGCCAGAGATTTGTAAATTATTTCTTAGAGCAGCATATGTTTGCTATGGGGATTTTCTCCTGCTCTGGACAGTTCCAAAAATGGACAGCAGAGGTTAGCAGAGAGCACTGTGGTCGTGATATCAGAGAAATCTAAAAAGAAAAGCATTTATTTTGTAGTATATAGCCCCTAAAAAGTACTGGAAGGATTAAGATTTTTTAATAGAAGTAATTTACAAATCTGTTAACTTTCTGGCACCAGTTAATTAAAAAAAAAAAAAAAAAATTTCCACAGGAGTACCCCTTTAAAGGGAGGGAAAAGGTTAACAAAATTAGGCTGGGCTCACACATCGTAAATTTACATGAAACATACAGCCATTAAAAAACAGCGTCTTTAATGTAATTATGTTCACTATGAAATTCAATAGAAACGTGTCTGTCAGTGCGCACAACTTAGGGTCTATTGGAACGATATTCTTACACCACATCACCTCGTATATATTTGGTAGAAGAATTGTGGCACAATTTGGGCTAAAAACATGCCTTGCACCAAAAACATGTGCTTTTAAGATACTTGTGTTATTTACATGTTTTTTTGTGTGCACCTTGCTCAACAAAGTGGTGTGGCTGCACAAGTAATAGGTGTGGTTTGACATGTGGTGTAATGTCCCAAAATTTTGACATAAAAAAGTAGCGGAAAGCAGCCAACTTACAGATGATATTCAGTTAGACAACATAATCAAAAGATGTGCCAAATGTATAAACCATGTATGCATCTTTAGGTTGAATAGTCAACGTTCAGGGTAGGGACATATGTGCCAAATTTTGCTGCGTATTTTCCTACCCATTGAAGTTTATAAGTAGCAAAATCAGTTGCAGAAAATACGTAGCAAAATATGGCACGTGTGACCCTACCCCTACACTGCCTCTGTGAACCACACAACGTTTGTAGTGACCGGGTGCTGGATCCGGTTGGGAGGGGCGAAATACGGCCACTCCCGTATCCCAGCCGGATCCGGCCCGAACCCCATTAATTTCAATGAGCCGACCGGAGTCAAACGCTGACTCCGGTTGTCTCATTTTTGCCCCGTTTACGGTTTTCAGACCGGACCTAAAACCGTGGTATGGTTTAAATTTTGGGGGCTTCCGTTTCTACACAGTACATTTTTTGGTAAAAATTAAACCTTATCTTTATTCCGTAGGTCCATGATATGAAGTTTTAATTGGTACCATTTTTGTTTTGATCAGACTTTTTGATCGCTTTTTATTCCTTTTTTTTATGGTATAAAAAGTGACCAAAAATACGCAATGTTGGGCTTTGGAATTTTTTTGCACGTACCACATTGAACGTGCAGTTTAATTGACAATATATTTTTATAGTTTGGAGATTTAAACATGCGGCGATACCACATATGTTTATTTTTATATATTTTTTATATGGAATTTGGGAAAAGGGGTTAATGTGCATGTTTTTAAACTTTTTTAAACTTTTTTTTTTTTTCACTTTTAGTCCCCTTAGGGGAATTTTAGGAGGACTAATTTGATTCCTCATACAGATCAATGTGTTGAATAAAACCACATTGATCTGTGTGCTCTGCGCTTCACTTATCATTCTGAGTGCCGGAGCCGACACAGGACATGAGGTAAGCCCTCAGGCTACCTCAGCAGTGTATCGCCCCCCCATGATCACGCTGCAGGGGGGGGGCGATCCACACCACTGGACCACTAGGGATGGAATAAAGGCACATTTAGATGCCGTTGTCAGCTTTGACAGCGGTGATCAAAAGGGTTAATAGCCGGCCACGGCGATCGCTGCATGTCAGCTATTAACGCCAGCCCCCAGCTACAAGAATCAGCTGGGGGCCGGCCGATATGATGCGGGCTCGAGTCGGGAGCCCGCGCCATACCACCTTAATGGCACATGGACGTCTATACACGTCCATGGTTGTTAAGGGGTTAAATCAACTTAACTTAAAAAAAAAAAGTGGTATAATAAGCGTAAAGTAGCAGCAACATTTACCCAGTTCTGGTGAACTCACAATTGTTACGCCTAGCGCTCCGGGTCCCCGCTCCTCCCCGGAGCGCTCACGGCGTCTTTCTCCCTGCAGCGCCCCGGTCAGTCCCGCTGACCGGGAGCGCTGCACTGTCTTGGCCGTTGGGGATGCGATTCGCACAGCGGGACGCGCCCGCTCGCGAATCGCATCCCAGGTCACTTACCCGTCCCGGTCCCCTGCTGTCATGTACTGGCGCGCGCGGCTCCGCTCTCTAGGGCGCGCGCGCGCCAGCTCTCTGAGACTTAAAGGGCCAGTGCACCAATGATTGGTGCCTGGCCCAATTAGCTTAATTGGTTCCCACCTGTTCCCTGGCTATATCTAGTCTCCTCCCTTGCACTCCCTTGCCGGATCTTGTTGCCTTGTGCCAGTGAAAGCGTTTAGTGTGTCCAAAGCCTGTGTACCTGAACTTCTGCTACCCATCCTGACTACGAATCTTGCCGCCTGCCCCCGACCTTCTGCTACGTCTGACCTTGCCTCTGCCTAGTCCTTCTGTCCCACGCCTTCTCAGCAGTCAGCGAGGTAGAGCCGTTGCTAGTGGATACGACCTGGTTGCTACTGCCGCAGCAAGACCATCCCGCTTTGCGGCGGGCTCTGGTGAAAACCAGTAGCCTCTTAGAACCGGTCCACTAGCACGGTCCACGCCAATCCCTCGCTGACACAGAGGATCCACTACCTGGAAGCCGAATCGTGACAGTAGATCCGGCCATGGATCCCGCTGAGGTGCCGCTGCCAAGTCTCGCTGACCTTACCACGGTGGTCGCTCAGCAATCGCAGCAGATTGCCCAACAAGGACAGCAGCTGTCGCAGTTGACCGCCACGTTACAGCAACTTCTGCCTCTGCTACAGCAGCAACCATCTCCTCCGCCAGCTCCTGCACCTCCTCCGCAGCGAGTGGCCGCTCCTAGCCTCCGCTTGTCCCTGCCGGACAAATTTGATGGGGACTCCAGACTCTGCCGTGGATTTTTGTCTCAGTGTTCCCTGCATATGGAGATGATGTCGGACTTGTTTCCTTCAGAACGGTCTAAAGTGGCGTTCGTAGTAAGCCTTCTTTCAGGAAAGGCCTTGTCTTGGGCCACACCGCTCTGGGACCGCAATGATCCTGCCACAGCCACAGTCCAGGCCTTCTTCACTGAACTCCGGAGTGTCTTCGAGGAGCCAGCCCGAGCTTCTTCTGCCGAGACTGCCCTGTTGAACCTGGTCCAGGGTAATTCTTCCGTTGGCGAGTATGCCGTACAATTCCGTACTCTTGCTTCAGAATTATCCTGGAATAACGAGGCTCTCTGCGCGACCTTTAAAAAAGGCCTATCCAGTCGCATCAAGGATGTGCTGGCCGCACGAGAGATTCCTGCCAATCTGCAAGAACTCATCCATCTAGCTACCCGCATTGACATGCGTTTTTCTGAGCGACACCAAGAGCTCCGCCAGGAAAAAGACTTAGATCTCTGGGCACCTCTCCCACAGTATCCGTTGCAATCTACGCCTGGGCCTCCCGCCGAGGAGGCCATGCAAGTGGATAAGTCTCGCCTGACCCAGGAAGAGAGGAATCGCCGTAGGGAAGAAAATCTCTGTCTTTACTGTGCCAGTACCGAGCATTTCTTGGTGGATTGCCCTATCCGTCCTCCACGCCTGGGAAACGCACGCACGCACCCAGCTCACGTGGGTGTGGCGTCTCTTGGTTCCAAGTCTGCTCCTCCACGTCTCACGGTACCCGTGCGGATTTCTTCTTCAGCCAGCTCCTCCCTCTCAGCCGTGGCCTGCTTGGACTCCGGTGCCTCTGGAAATTTTATTTTGGAGTCGTTTGTTAATAAATTCAGCATCCCGGTGACCCGTCTCGTCAAGCCGCTCTACATTTCCGCGGTCAACGGAGCCAGATTGGACTGCACCGTGCGTTACCGCACAGAGCCCCTCCTCATGTCTATTGGACCCCACCTTGAGAGGATTGAGTTCTTTATTCTCCCCAACTGTACCTCTGAGGTCCTCCTCGGTCTGCCTTGGCTCCGGCTTCATTCCCCCACCATTGATTGGACCACCGGGGAGATCAGGAATTGGGACTCTGCCTGCCACAGGAAGTGCCTCTCCCCCCCTCCCAGTCCCGTCAGGCAAGCCTCTGTGCCTCCCCATGGTCCCCGTCCTGGTGTCACACTGCTCCGTGCCAGGCCTCGCCCTCTGCCCTCCCTCCCCATTCCCACTCCTGCTGTACTGCCTGCCGTTGAGGAAACCCTCCATTCTTTCCAGGTGTCCTCATCCCAGGGGAGGCAGTTACCGGACAAAGAGAAGGGGAGACCTAAGGGGGGGGGTACTGTTACGCCTAGCGCTCCGGGTCCCCGCTCCTCCCCGGAGCGCTCACGGCGTCTTTCTCCCTGCAGCGCCCCGGTCAGTCCCGCTGACCGGGAGCGCTGCACTGTCTTGGCCGTTGGGGATGCGATTCGCACAGCGGGACGCGCCCGCTCGCGAATCGCATCCCAGGTCACTTACCCGTCCCGGTCCCCTGCTGTCATGTGCTGGCGCGCGCGGCTCCGCTCTCTAGGGCGCGCGCGCGCCAGCTCTCTGAGACTTAAAGGGCCAGTGCACCAATGATTGGTGCCTGGCCCAATTAGCTTAATTGGTTCCCACCTGTTCCCTGGCTATATCTAGTCTCCTCCCTTGCACTCCCTTGCCGGATCTTGTTGCCTTGTGCCAGTGAAAGCGTTTAGTGTGTCCAAAGCCTGTGTACCTGAACTTCTGCTACCCATCCTGACTACGAATCTTGCCGCCTGCCCCCGACCTTCTGCTACGTCTGACCTTGCCTCTGCCTAGTCCTTCTGTCCCACGCCTTCTCAGCAGTCAGCGAGGTAGAGCCGTTGCTAGTGGATACGACCTGGTTGCTACTGCCGCAGCAAGACCATCCCGCTTTGCGGCGGGCTCTGGTGAAAACCAGTAGCCTCTTAGAACCGGTCCACTAGCACGGTCCACGCCAATCCCTCGCTGACACAGAGGATCCACTACCTGGAAGCCGAATCGTGACAACAATGTTGGAGATAAAGTCCCCGAGTGGCTGTAAACAGGAATAACAACTGGATTAACTTGTAAAGATTAGCGGTTCAGAAGACTGAAAACATAACTTTATTTGGGAATTGCCTGAAGGCTTAAACTAATAAAAGGTGAAAGAACCTAAACATGATGAATCTAAATAAACTCCAAAGATAAAAGAGACAAAATAAGAACACTGCGACAAGGAGCTGAATTTTTAACCATTGGGTAAAAAAATAAAGATGACAAAATAATTAGTTGACTTGCTAAGAAAACAAACACAATGTCACTGAAAAGCCTATAAAAGATTACTCCGACATAACTGCTATTATCCCGTGTCAAGTGAAGCCTTACAATAATGCCATTTTACAGATCATTGGAATGAAATGTATTAAAGTTAAGCACCATCATTTCTTTTTAATAGTTACATAGTCAGGTGCTTAATGGGTCGGATCATCTATATTTTATGTGTCTCTTTATCTCTCTAGAGGTGTCTGGTTTATGCTCCTTTTCCCTTTACACAGAATTTGGTGCTCAAACGAGATGTAGCAACCATTAAAAGATTCCGCCGTTTGGTAAATGCAGTTTGCAGTTCCTATACAGACTTATGTGTAGCAGGATGATACAGATATTGCTCTTTGGATACAGGTTACATACCTGAAAAACCTGCTAATAAAGCCGTTACAACTGAGCACCTCCTCTTTAAAGAAAGATTCCACTATCAGAAAATTATATTTTAATAAAACTATTATTCCAAGCAGAGATATTGCTAGGTTTCCAAAATACCTAACCACACCCTCAGTCATGCCCATAGCCACACTCAATCGCACTCAGCTCCCTCCTTCAATATACTGCCTAATAGCAGTGGGCATCGGTACAGTGTGGTTGCAGCAATTACACTCTTATCACCCTTAGATCTCAGCATGTGCGCACTGCCGGAAAGTGATAAGAGTGTGATTTCTGCAACCAGACTCCTATTACCCTCACACAACCTTTACATACTCATGTAGTCTGTACATGCGGAGATCTGAGGGTGACAGGAGTGTGATTGCTGCAGCCCCACTTCTATCACCCTCACACAACCTTTGAATACTCAAGTAGCCTGTACATGCTGAGATCTAAGGGTGATAAGAGTGTGACTGCTGCAACCAAACTCCTATCACTCTCAGTCAGTCGGTACATGCAGATATCTCACTAATAATTTAAAAGTAAAAAAACATTTCTTACTAAGCAAAAAGAAAAGTGAGAACATATAAGTATATTTAACATGGCATAATATATATAACATCCATGCATGAGATAGAGCCTCTAAAAGATAGTCATACAGTTACCAAATAGTAACAGTATACAAGAAACAAATATACTATTTAAATATACTATAAGTAGGTATCCAGGTAGGCAGGTATCCAGGTACTTAGGTATTCAGGTAAGTAGCTACCTAGGTAGCCAGGTAGGTAGCTAGCCAGCTAGGAAAGTAGGAAGGTAGGCAGGTAGGTAGGTAGGTAGATAGCCAGGTAGATAAGTATTCGCATAAGTATAACACAAACAAGGATGAGTTCGCCAGCACATACTGATACCGAAACTACTGCATGGACCTGGCATACAGGTGCACGCTGCTATGCTGAATATACATAAACAGGAGAATACAGCAGCACACTGCTAGCACAAAGATACAGATAAAACATGAAATGCTATATTGCTACAATGCAAAAGTTGCAAAAAATGAGGTACTTAGCTCACCATTTAGTGGGCAAATAGTTTGGACCATCCCACCACGTTAAGGTGACCTCATTGGGACGGACCCTACACTGTGAATATGCCTCTGTGTAATCACACAGGCATGTTTAACAGGCTTGCAAGGTCTGAGATGTCCAGCACCTTATACAGCACCTAATAGAGGTGGGTGGGGTGCAAGAGCCAACATGGAGGCAGCCACTCCCCCAAGGATGAGTTTGCCAGCACATACTGATTCCGAAACTACTGCATGGACCTGGCATGGTCCAAACTATTTGGCCTTCAGCTCCCATAGTACTCCCTAGTGACGCTCCTGATCGCAAGATACAGTAAATAACTTACTTCTAAAGTAGGTGATAAATAAAACTGTGTGTGCCAAAAATCTAGCACAATTTTGGTTTACACTTTTAGAGTAAAGTAAGCCAACTATTAGATGAGACAGATTTTCAGTAGATCTATGACTAAGGCCACCTGTCTGAAACACGTCAGAGCCGTTGGTTCTACATGGATTTATTGTCAAAAAATAAGTGAAGAAATAAAGTACAGAATTTTATGGATATTGCAGGTGCTATTCTATTCTATTTCTACTATTTGTTAGACTGTGATAAATCTGATGTCCAGTCTAAGTTTGCACTGTCTAAGAATTAGACAGTGTTTATTCCTTTGCCCTTTTGTCTTTCAATTTCTCCAGAGCAGAGTCCAGAGCAAAAGAAGGGATATGTGCTGCTACTGTTCGAAGTTCAACATTTTTCTCAAAGTTTCTAAGCCAAATGACCAAATAATGAACTTAAAGTAACCCTAGACTATGCACATGTATTAAACCTCTGCTATAACTTTGTAAGATAGGAGAAAACTCTGATCCTGGCTATATTACCCTTGTGATGCTGGATAGAGATCAGTGTGGCTGACAGCTTTACTGGTTATCTAAACATTGTTGCTTCTTTTGGGATACATAGGGCATTGTGTGTATATTTATTTATTTATGTCAGCATTAAGGTGCTTCTATAAGAGGCATACATGCTGATTTTACACGTTAACCAATCTCATTTGCATGCTGTCTAAAAATGCTGCATGGAGTCTATACAGAAATTGACCTGCAGTGTCGAAATGAAGACCATGTCAATTCATGGTTTGGATACACTGCAGATTTGTTGCAGAAAACAATATGTAGCCACCATAAAGCAGAGGTGGGAATATATGGCCTCTACCTTCTCTAACTGTTTCTTAAAGGGGTTCTCCGTTATATAACCAGG
This sequence comes from Hyla sarda, assembly GCF_029499605.1. Lineage (NCBI taxonomy): Eukaryota > Metazoa > Chordata > Amphibia > Anura > Hylidae > Hyla > Hyla sarda. The sequence goes on from NC_079193.1 coordinate 51,502,015, forward strand.
TAAATCACTCTTTTAATCTGTTTTTTTTTTTTTTGCGTTAGCGTACCTTATCCTCCATTGGGCTGTGTGGCATTCCGGCAGCCGTTCGCTCCTTCATGGTTTAATGTTTGCATTCACCTTGTGCCAAACACTTCCTTTCTTTCTGCATGCATTGAACTACATTTCCCATCATGTCTTGCACTCTCTGCTTGTTTTTTTTCATCCGCCCCTCTCCTTTGTTGTTCCTCCCGTATGTTGTTGCCGCCTCTTCGCCTGCTTTCCTTATTACCATATCCCTGCCTCTTATGGAAAGTTTCCTTCATGGTTCCACTTTTGTTTTGCCTTAAAGGGCATTGCTCTGTGAGTGTGCAGGAGGAAGACAGCCTAACTTGCTTCATGGGCTGCGTGGTCTGTGCTGGCCAATTAGAAGCTGTTTCTCAGTGTCACTATGCTGCGTCAGCTTTCTGCCCTCCGTTGCCGGGTTGAAAGTAGTCGCTCCAGCGCTTTGTGCTCTGCACTTAGCGTGTGTGATGGTATGCCTGCAATTTTTATGGTTTATTCTAGTTTATATTTTTTAATTTCTCCTTTTGGCTTAGTAGGGACGTGTGGGGAAGGTTTTTTTTTTTCATTTGTCCCTTTGCATCATATAATAGTCGGGTGTGTATTTACTTGTAGTTATTAGTAGAGATGAGCGAATTTTTCCAAAATTCAATTCGGCCGATTTACAGAATTTTCCGAAAAAGTTTGTTTCGATCCGAATTTGTTTGCGGCGAATCAATATTAAAAAAGGCTATTTCTAGCCTACATACAGCCTCTATAGGGGTATAGAACACTTTGCTTTGTCCTAAAACGCATATGGAGTGTGCTGGGGTAGTGAAATAATACTGTTATTCAGAATAGCATACAGATTACCAACATCGCTCTTAGAATCACTGCTGGAGAGCGGCACAATGACAGAGCCTGGTGGTGGAATCAGTGTCAGGAAACCATATAGTGACTGAATGACACAGCGCAGAGGTGTTGGCAGCATGAGGACACAATATAGTGGCTGAATGACACAGCGTGGAGGTGTTGGCAGCATGAGGACACCATATAGTGGCAGAATGACACAGCGTGGAGGTGTTTGCAGCATGAGGACACCATATAGTGGCTGAATGGCACAGCGTGGAGGTGTTGGCAGCATGAGGACACCATATAGTGGCTGAATGGCACAGCGTGGAGGTGTTGGCAGCATGAGGACACCATATAGTGGGTGAATGGCACAGCGTGGAAGTGTTGGCAGCATGAGGACACCATATAGTGGCTGAATGGCACAGCATGGAGGTGTTGGCAGCATGAGGACACCATATAGTGGGTGAATGGCACAGCGTGGAGGTGTTGGCAGCATGAGGACACCATATAGTGGCTGAATGGCACAGCGTGGAGGTGTTGGCAGTATGAGGACACCATATAGTGGCTGAATGGCACAGCGTGGAGTTGGCTGTTGAACGAGTACACTACACACCAGGGCTTCACAATCTCCCCCAAAAAACAACACAATATGAGAAATGTTTGACAAACATTTCTCATAGGTAGCACCCGCTATCCAAAAATGTTAAATTCCCAGACCCAGGCCCCACCTCTGCGGCATCAGGAACCCATTTATTGCCTGAAGGACACAGCCTGGAGTTGGCTGATGCACCAGTACACACAGGGCTTCACAATCCGCCCCAAAATCAGCAAAATTGTATAATTAAAAAAAAATTAATAAAATGTATACCTTTGTGTAAGAACAAGCGCATATCCAACATTTCAGAAGACTCCATAAGGCAGGACGGTGGACCACCCAAAGACTTTCTTCTCAAAAATAATGAACCACACAATTTTTTTTTTTTTTATTTATTTAAATTCCTAGACCCAGGCCCCACCTCTGCTGCATCAGTAACCCATAGATTGCCTGAAAGACACAGCCTGGAGTTGGCTGATGGACGAGTACACACCCGGGCTTCACAATCCACCCCAAAAAACAGCAAAATTTTTTTGAAATTGTCTGACAAAATACCTTTGTGTAAAAACAAGCGCATATACAACAGTTCAGAAGACTCTATAATGCAGGACGGTGGACCACCCAAAGACATTCTTCTCAAAAATAATAAACCACACAATTTGTGAAATTTAAAAAAAAAATTGAAATTCAAAGACCAAGACCCTACCTCTGCTGCTTCAGTAACCCATTTATTGCCTAACAGACAGACACTGGAGTTGACTGATGCACGAGTTCACACTACACACCCGTCACCCGGGCTTCACAATCCACCCCAAAAAACAGCAACATTTTTTTGAAATTGTCTGACGAAATACCTTTGTGTAAAAACAAGCGCATATACAGCAGTTCAGAAGACTCTATAATGCAAGACGGTGGACCACCCAAAGACTTTCTTCTCAAAAATAATAAACCACACAATGTTTGAAATTTGGTTAAAAAAATTATTACATATGGGTGTAAGCGCATCTGTTTCAAAAAGATCACATCACCAAAGGATTTTTTTCACCAAAAATGATTAAGCAGAGTTAATCCCTCTCCGTATTTATTTTTTTACATTTTCATTAAAAAATCACACGCACCAAGCGTTCCGTTGTGTAACGGTTAGCATTCTGCAAAATTCTATTTTAATACTGATAGAATTATCAGTAAATTTAACAATAACACTACCCAAGAGTGTTTAATTACCCCATAGATTGCACCAGGAACAGTTAGGAGTAGGACTCAGCAGTACCCATTAGGCTTTAATAACCCCTTACCTTGCCCAATCAATTGCCAGATTGAGCAATAACAGGTGTGTTATGACCTCAGATGTCCTGGGCCGCACTAGCGATCCACTGAACGAATTAGCATGTCTCTTTTTTTCAAGGACAGGTGCGTGTTACACGCTGAAACCAGTTCGTGCTAGGGATCTGGGATTGCAATTATTTACCCTTAAAACGAGGAATTACCAGTAAGTGAGGGTCATAAGCTCGCGTTGATTAAGTCCCTGCCCTTTGTACACACCGCCTGTCGCTACAACCGATTGGATTGGTTAGTTAGGTCCTCGGATCGGCCAAGGCGGGGTAGGAGAAGGCCCTGGCAGAGCACCGAGAATTTAACGGTCCTTGTTGAAATTTGCATTAAGTATGTATTTAGCTACTGCTAAACGTCCAAAAATTTAAGGCCCAAGGCCAGAGACACCAGGGAGGCAAGTAGTTTGTGAAAGACACAGAATGAGTCTGTAGCAGTCATTCGCAGTACACAAGAGGGTTTCATAACCCCTTACATTTAAAGATCAATGTTTACATTTGCATTAAGCATGTATTTAGCTACTGCTAAATTTCAAAAAATTATAGGCCCAAGGACTGAGGCACCAGTGAGGCAAGTAGTTTGTGAAAGACACAGAATGAGTCTGGAGCAGTCATTCGCAGTACCCAAGAGGGTTTCATAACCCCTTACATTTAAAGATCAATGTTTACATTTGCATTAAGCATGTATTTAGCTACTGCTAAATTTCAAAAAATTATAGGCCCAAGGACTGAGGCACCAGTGAGGCAAGTAGTTTGTGAAAGACACAGAATGAGTCTGGAGCAGTCATTCGCAGTACCCAAGAGGGTTTCATAACCCCTTACATTTAAAGATCAATGTTTACATTTGCATTAAGCATGTATTTAGCTACTGCTAAACTTCAAACAATTATAGGCCTAAAGCCAGAAGCATCAGTTTCCCCCATATTAGGAGCATAGTTGTCCCCCAGATTAGGAGCATAGTTGTCCCCCAGATTAGGAGCATATATGTCCCCCAGATTAGGCAGCATAGATGTCCCCCAGATTAGGAGCATAATTGTCCCCCAGATTAGGCAGCCTAGATGTCCCCCAGATTAGGCAGCATAGATGTCCCCCAGATTAGGAGCATAATTGTCCCCCAGATTAGGCAGCATAGATGTCCCCCAGATTAGGCAGCATAGATGTCCCCAGATTAGGAGCATAGTTGTCCCCCAGATTAGACAGCATAGATGTCCCCCAGATTAGGCAGCATAGATGTCCCCCAGATTAGGCAGCATAGATGTCCCCCAGATTAGGCAGCATAGATGTCCCCCAGATTAGGAGCATAGTTGTCCCCCAGATTAGGAGCATAGTTGTCCGCCAGATTAGGCAGCATAGTTGTCCCCCAGTCAGCGTGGGCCGGTCAGAGCCAATCAAAGGGCCGTATGTGGCAAGCGGGCCGTACAATGCCCAGGTCTGCCCCAGAGGGTTTCATAACCAACCATAATAGAGAAAATTTTGTTGTAGGAGCATGGTCAATCTACTCAGACCCATCTGTCATTGGTGGCTGGAAATCCTGGCTGATCCATCCCTGATTCATCTTGACAAACGTCAGTCTCTCCACATTTTTAGTGGACAGACGAGTTCGCCATGGGGTGACTATGGCCCCGGCCGCACTAAACACCCGTTCTGATGGCACACTACTGGCCGGGCAGGACAGCTTTTCCAGGGCAAACTCCACTAGATACGGCCATAAATCGGTTTGGCTGACCAGAAGTCCAGCGGATCTTCAACGGTTGTTGGCACGGTCATGTCGAGGTATGCCACCACCTGCTGGTTCAGGTCCTGCTCCATGTCCACCTGCTGCTGATGAGTAGCTTCACTATGCGGCTGAAGGAAGCTACTCATCAGCGATCCAGAAGTCATTGCGCTGACAAATTTTGACAATTCAGGGATCACTACGCAAGCAACTCAGCATGCATCGTGCCATTTGTGACAGTGACTCGCTGGGACTACCTGCCTCCATCTCCACTGCATGCTGCCACGGTGTGTCTGGGTCCTCTGTCTCGCCTCCCTCATAATAACCCTCCAGCTCCTCTGGCTGCTCCTGCTCCTCCTCTCCTGTCCAATGACTAGAAACACCGGCCATCTCATCCACCGTAAACTGTGCTCCGCTCTGCCCCTTATCATCCTCCTCCTCCTCCAGTTCATCCCCCACAGGACTCATGTAGCCTTCTGATGTAGGCGCAACGTCTCTATTGCCGTGACCAGCCATGTTTTCAATAATTTTTAAATGTAGGAGTGGAATTACGTTGTTCATGGCGTAATTCGAGCGACTAACAAAAAATGTGGCTTCCTCAGGGCCTCAGCAAACGGCAGGTGTCACGTATGAGCTGCCACTCGTTCACATTGAAGTTACACAGGGGAGTACTCCTATCTGCTTGGATCATCAAAAAAATCGATGATGGCTTTTCTTTGTTCGTATAGTCTGTCCAACATATGGAGGGTGGAATTCCAATGTGTGGCAACGTCACAAATGAGACTATGTTGTGGGATACCGTTCTGACGCTGCAGCTCAAGCAAAGTGTGCTTGGCGGTGTACGAGTGGCTGAAGTGCATGCACAGTTTCCTTGCCATTGTCAGGATGTCTTGCAAATGGGGTGAAGACTTGATGAACTTCTTGACAACCAGATTCCACACATGTGCCATGCAGGGCGAATGGTTCACGCTTCCTTGTCGCAGCGCGGCCACAATGTTCTTCCCATTGTCGGTCACCATGGTTCCCATTTCCAGATTTCGTCGAGTAAGCCATACTCGTATTTCTTCACAAATTAACTTTAGCAGTTCCTCCCCTATGTGACTCCGTTTATCAAGGCAAACCATATGAAGGACGGCTTGACACCGCTGTGCCTTACACACATGGTACGATGAAGGGCCACCGAGATTTGGACGTGCAGTGGAGGCCGAGGACACGGGGGAGGAGGCGCACACTGTAAAAGGACCAACTGCCTGGGAGCGAGAGCGTGGAGGAGGAAGCGGTGTGACCTGTCCAAGTTGCTGTTTTGGCTGTGCAGGAACAACATTTACCCAGTGGGCCGTAAAAGACATGTATTGTCCCTGACCGTAATTACAGCTCCACACTTTGGTGCTGCCGTGCACTTTTGAACACACCAACAGGCTCAAGGACTGGCCCACCTTCTCTTGTACAAACTTATGCAGGGCTGGTACTGCCTTCTTCGCAAAGAAATGACGGCTTGGCACTCTCCACCTGGGCTCGGCACAAGCCATCAATTCCCTGAAAGCTGCAGAGTCCACCAGTTGGAAAGGGAGGGACTGCAACACCAGCAACTTGGACAGGAGCACATTCAACTTCTGCACCGTTGGATGAGTGGGCGCATACTGTTGTCTCTTGGACATGGCTTCGCCGATCGATTGTTGGCGGAATGGCTGACTAAAAGCGGAAGAAGCAGGAGCGCCAGAAGGAGGGTTTGACACAATGCTCCCTTTGGCTGAGGTGGTGGAGCCTTGGCTCGACAGAGGGAGCAGATGGCCACTGGGTGATGCGGCAGGCTGGACCACTACATCGGAGCTACGGTTATCCCAGGCCGCTTTATGGTGGCGAATCATGTGTTGACGGAGGGCCGTGGTGCCGAGATTGGGACCCTGGCCACGCTTCACTTTCTGCCGACAGATTTTGCATGTGGCTACGCTAAGGTCCTCCAGATTCTTTATGAAGAACAACCACACCGCAGAGTAGCTGATTTTCCCACCCGCAGTCCGCACTATTTGACTGCTATTGGCGCCGTCTCCAGGAACCCCTGTTCCACTACCTCCCAGAATGGTAGCTTGCCACGAAGCAGGTGGTCTCCCCCTGGCACGTTTGGCTCCTGAATTTCCACTACTGCCACCACCACGCTGATTGCCAACCGTGCTACCGCCTTGCTGCCTCATAGACAAAGAGCAAATCTCTTCTCCTGATGATGATGAAGCCCCGGCTTCTGCACCCGGCTCCCAATTGCGATCGGCTTCATCATCATCAAAAGATGTGTGCACGTCACTGATGTCCTCCTCGTGTTCCACGACAGTGTCTGCCTCAGGACCCTGAACAATTGAAACACCGCCTCCCACGTCATTCTCCGCATCACTACTTGGCCGCCCATTAGCTGCTGACTGTCCTCTATTACATCGTCCTCACTAAATAGTGGAGCTGAACCCAAAGCATGAGATACTTCTTTGGGAGAGAGAACAGCATAGGACAAAGGCAATGGGATTAGGGGGACTGCTCCCGGGCCATGCCAACTGAGGGTTGTGTCTGAGGAAGCCACCGACTCTTGACTGGGGTTGTCACATGCCGCTTGTGATGATGGGGATGAGTGTGCAAACCAATTGAAGAGGAGAGATGGGTCGACGACACGACCGCTGGGTGTTAACGGGAGCTCAGGCCTATTGCTGCGACTCCTGCTGCCACTCGCCCCAAGTCTGCTGCCAACTCTGCCTGACGTATGTAGGCCTCTGCCCCTTCTCTGTGCACGTCCTGGCACTTCCCTGCCTGACATACTTAGTGCGATTATGAGGGTATAGAACAGCAGCAGGCGATTACTTATGGCTGTCCTTTCAAAGTATATAGGCCCTAGACAGAATAACAGTTACTAAATAGTACACTCCTTTGTTGTATGTATGCCCTTTACAATGACGAGCGCACTGGTGTGCGTATTTCTACGCAGAAAAACATTTTTTCTTTGTTTAATACACCAGCAGGTGTATACTAATGTGTGGAATAGCACTGAATTTAGCACAGAGACAGAATAACAGGTAGTAAATTGTTCACTACTTGGTTGTATGTAGGCCCTTTGCAATGATGAGTGCACTGTTAAGCGTATTTATACGCAGAAAAAAACTTTTTTTTTTGTTTCATACACCAGCAGGTGTATAACGTGTGGTATAACACTGAATTTAGCACAGAGACAGAAAAAAAGGTAGTATATGGTACGCTATTTGCTTGTATGTAGGCCCTTTGCAATGATAAGGCCACTGTTAAGCATATTTGTACGCAGGAAAAACTTTTTTTCTTTCATACACCAGCAGGTATATAACGTGTGGTATAACACTGAATTTAGCACAGAGACAGATTAACAGGTGAAAAATGGTAAAAAGGCACTAAAGTCCACACTAATATAACTTATTTCTGAACAGCAGGAGGACCCAACTCGGCAGCACCACAGAATTTTTTTTTTTTTACAGGGATTAAACCCTAAATTGCACTCTGTCACACAATTATGAGAATCAGATTTGTGGAGCAACAGAAAAAACTCAATTGGGCTGAAAAAAGAGGAGATTAGATGCTCCATAGAGGTAAAACAGCTGTGAGATCTATGACGCAGGTGACTGCTATGCAGCACCTCTATGCCTGCTATATTGAGTAAGGAGAATACGATGTTTTGCTAGAATCGTTCTCGGTCAGAACTGCAGCAGCACTGTGCCCTGTATCTTTCCCTAATGCTGATGTCACCGCTACTCGTAGCGGTTGGATGCTGTATAACGCCGTTGTATGCGATCAGCACACAGACGTTCAGTCACTTCCTTTCCCTATCTCGTGCATAGAAGAAATGACCAGAGGGAAGATGGCCGCCGATTATATAGGGCTGTGACATCACAGGGATCAGTGAACACTGATAGGCTGCATCTGATATGTGATTCAGGGTCAGCCCGCCTACCTTGATTCCCGCGCCAGCTTCCCGCCCTCCCATGGTGCCTTGCCCCATGTACTGACATGTGGAGCCGCCATCTTAGGTCTAAAACAGCCGAGAACGCAGGAAAATGGAGTTTAATAAAGCGATTTGTGTGATCGAATCGCGGCGAAGTTCGTATTCGATCAGAATCAAATTTTTCCTGAAATACGTAACAATTTTTTTTCCTAACTGTTTTTCATGGTAAATGTATTTTGAGCAGTGCATTTGACTCTTCTTGACTCCCTTTATTCTACTTCTTATATTTACCAATTTTAAAAAAACTTTATTTTCCCCTTTTCTTGCTCTATTTCAATTCCTCGCTCTCTTTTTCTCACTCTTACTCTCTCGTTCTCAATCTCTCTCTTTCTATATCTGGTGTTATCTTTCTTTTCTGTCTTTCTCTCTCTCTCTCTATTTCTCTCTCTCTCTCTAGAATGTTTGCTCTCTTTCTTTTTCTCTTATTTTTAGGTCTCTCTATGTATTCTCTCTCTTTTTGTATATTTTCCTCATTTATCTATCTCTCATATTTATCTTTCTCTTTTTTTCTTATTTCGCTCTCTGTTTTTTATAAGCTGTCTCTGTATTTCGCACTCTTTTTCTCTCTCTTTCTCTCTCTCTCTTTATTATCTATCTCTTTATTTATTTCTTTTTCTCTCTCTCTCTCTCTCTCTCTCTCATTATTTCGCTCTCTCTTTCTCTCTCTCTCTCTATCCCTCTCTTTGTCTCTCTCTATTTCACTCTCTCTATATCATTTATTCGCTCTCTCTTTATCTCTTTCCCACTTTCTCTCTCTCTCTCTCTCTCATTATTTCTCTCTTTATTTCTCTCTCTCTTTCTCTCTCTCTCTTTATCTACCGTATATACTCGAGTATAAGCCGACCCGAGTATAAGCCGAGACCCCTAATTTCAACCCAAAATCCCAGGAAAAGTTATTGACTCGAGTATAAGCCTAGGGTGGGAAATACCTCATCCCCCCCTGTCATCATCCAGACCCGTCATTAACATCCTCATCATCATCCCCTTGTCATCATCCCACACATCCCCCCTTCATCATCCTCTTATCATCCCACACATCCCCCCTTCATCATCCCCTTGTCATCATCCCACACATCCCCCCTTCATCATCCCCTTATCATCCCGCACATCCCCCCTTCATCATCCCCTTATCATCCCGCACATCCCCCCTTCATCATCCCCTTATCATCCCACACATCCCCCCTTCATCATCCCCTTATCATCCCGCACATCCCCCCTTCATCATCCCCTTATCATCCCACACATCCCCCCTTCATCATCCCCTTATCATCCCACACCCCCCCTTCATCATCCCCACCCCCCTTCATCATCCCCACACCCCCCCCTTCATCATCCCCACCCCCCTTCATCATCCCCACACCCCCCCCTTCATCATCCTCTTCTCATCATTCGCCCTCAGTGGTCTTCAACCTGCGGACCTCCAGAGGTTTCAAAACTACAACTCCCAGCAAGCCCGGGCAGCCATCGGCTGTCCGGGCTTGCTGGGAGTTGTAGTTTTGAAACCTCCGGAGGTCCGCAGGTTGAAGACCACTGCGGCCTTCAACATCATCCAGCCCCCTCTCACCCCCCTTTAGTTCTGAGTACTCACCTCCGCTCGGCGCTGGTCCGGTCCTGCAGGGCTGTCCGGTGAGGAGGTGGTCCGGTGAGGAGGTGGTCCGGGCTGCTATCTTCACCGGGGGCGCCTCTTCTCCGCGCTTCCGGCCCGGAATAGAGGCGTTGCCTTGACAATGACGCAGAAGTACGTTGGCAATGAACGCACCTATGCGTCGTAGTCACGGCAACGTGACTATTCTGAGGCCGGGCCCGAAGCGCTTAGAAGAGGCCTCCCCGGTGAAGATAGCAGCCCGGAACCAGTATCCCACCGGACCACCTCCTCACCGGACAGTCCTGCAGGACCGGACCAGCGCCGAGCGGAGGTGAGTACTCAGAACTAAAGGGGGTGAGAGGGGGCTGGATGATGTTGAAGGCCGCAGTGGTCTTCAACCTGCGGACCTCCGGAGGTTTCAAAACTACAACTCCCAGCAAGCCCGGACAGCCGATGGCTGCCCGGGCTTGCTGGGAGTTGTAGTTTTGAAACCTCTGGAGGTCCGCAGGTTGAAGACCACTGCGGGTGGGGGAGTTCACTCGAGTATAAGCCGAGGGGGGTGTTTTCAGCACGAAAAATCGTGCTGAAAAACTCGGCCTATACTCGAGTATATATGGTATCTCATTCTTTCTCTCTCTCTGTCTTTCATTTTTTGGCTCTTTCTCTTTTTATTTCTTGCTTTCTTTCTCTCTCATTATTTCTCTTTTTATCTCTTTTCTCTCTCATTATTTCTTTGTCTTTCTCTCTCTTTTTCTCTCTCTCTATTTATCTCTATTTTTCTCTTTCTCTGTTTCTCTCTCTATTTATTTTTCTCTCTATCTCTGTTTTTCGCTCTCTCTCTCTATCTTTTTCTCTCTCTCTCTTTATTTTCCTCTCTATCTTTATACTTTATATCTCTTTTGCTTTTTATATCTCTCTTTTTCTATCTCTTTCTCTTTGTAGACATATCTTTCTCCCTTTTTAGCAATTTTTTTTCATATCTTGCTCTCTCTTTCTATCTCGCTCTTATTTTTTCTTGCTCTCTATTTTTTTCTCTAGCTCTTTTTTTTCTCTATATTTAAAAAATATATATTTTCCTCCCTTTATCTTTTTTTTTGTTTTAAAACTCTATCCATCTTTCTCTTTTTTTCATGTTTGCATTAATTTTATATATGGAATGTCTTATCAATACATGTGGCTAACTTAGCTTTTGGCATGTTTTTTCAAGGTTCTATTAGCTTCGGAGTTATGATGTGCGTGGTTTTTGGAGTGTAACAAATGTTCACAATGTACCCTGCTTTCATTTTTTTAATTCTAGGAGGCCAAAGGTTCAATAACAGAGAATATGCTTCAACATCCAACGTATCTTCCTTAGATTATGATGAAGTTAATTGGGTAAGTATGTTTGCTTTAGGTTGGTTTAGGGCAAACTTTGTTTGGTACTGTTGATAATTTATAGTTAATTTTCCCTTTATCAATAAAGGTTACGGATGAGGAAGAAGAAGTTATTGATGAAGGTCCCAACTCTACAGTTCCAAACACAGTAAGTACCTGACCTCACCCAAATTTTTTTTTTTAAAGAAATACATTTTTTCTTTTTGTTTTGTCTAATTTACAAGCAAAAATCCTCACATACATTAACCTTGGTCACATCCAGAACAGCATTATATGACTTGCAGCATTGGCCAATGGTCTCGACACCTGAAATGGTTGTCTTATGATTTTAGAATAAGCTACGTATGGTCAGACTTTAGTTACTTTCTACAAACTGGTGTACTTGCAACAAGTGCAGCATTATGGATTCAGTTGATGCAAGCTTCTGCTGTATGGAGATTCTGAAAATTAAACAGTACAAGACAGAGCTCAGATGCATTGTTGAACACCCTGAAGTCGCCCGATTGGTCTTGGACAGAAGTATCTTACACCATCATATTATCATGGATAACCAGGTGTCTCTTCGTTCCATGCAAAGAGACCCAAATCGGTAAGTGAACATCTCTCTTCGTTACAGGAATTGTTGTCAACTTCTGCTTCCTATCCAACAGTGGCGCCATAACATTTCTCGGTTTACCCTTTTTTACATTCTTGAGGGAAATGTGAACATTTGTAGGGCTACATGCATGTTGACTCTCCATTCAATAAAGATTCCTAGTCCCTTACCAATTGTTGGTGAAATGGAACAAGCCCTTACCTTGTGTTGTTTTACACAGGGTAAGGCACTGTTATCATTTGCCAACTATTTAGTAGATAGTAATGCTGATTATAGGTCACACCAATAATTCCTGTTGTGATGCCAAGTTTGCATCTATTGGCTTTCATCCATTGTGCATTGTGATGTGAATATGGTCAGGTATAGGCTTGATGCTGGGTCCCCCTTTCTATTGTCTAAATGCATGTAAGACTATTCAGTGTCCAAGGTAGCAAGCTGCCTCCAATAATTTTGTCATTGTCTAAACATGCGGGAAGGTTGTATTTTGACTTTTTACAATTTATAACCACAGAAAGGCAACATGTCACCACTTTGTACCAAACAATTTTCAAACTCTAGTGGTGTTTTCAGTCTTTCAAAGGTTATGTTTTGTTTTTTAGTAATAAAAAAAAGGTATTAACTTATATTTTTCCCTTTTCATTTTCATCTAGACATTTGCGTTGGCTGGCATATCGGTCGTTCACCGCGCTGATATATGGTTGGTTAGGCAAAGAGAACAGAGTGCCCATTCCAGCCTGTATGGGCAAGGTAATTCGAGAAACGTTTCCTGACCCCCTTGGAAATTATACCGGATTCAAATGGATAACGAACTTTAATACTATGCGCAACCCCCTCTATCAAAATTTCTAAGGTGTCAAAAATCCATACCTGTTCTCCACCAATGTTTTTTTTTTTTTTACGTTCACCCTAAACAATGCAGCTAATTATGCTGCCAGCCCTTTGTGGAAAAAGTATTTTTCATGAGTTCATATTGTTGTAACCATTTGGCCAAATAAAGGCAAATTGTTTTTCAGCATAACCTTAGTTGGCCTCTGCTTTCTTAAATTTTATAATATTGTTATAAATGCATGGTGACGCCCTAGTCCCCAAAATCATACAGTCAACACATAAGGGAGTTTAGAGGTAAGTTCACTATCTTAGACACACACACTTTGGGGCAGGAAGAACCCAAATTCATTACATGGTGGATGTTGATACGTCCTAATCAACAGGACGTATCAATGCACATGTTGAGGACTATGTTTCTGCAGACACACACTACACCACTCAATATAATTTTGTATACTACCCTGTTTCATATCACTTTGTCTCCCACTAATGTACTGTAATTGAAAGATCATTCTGGGTAAGTGCTCCTTACTTTACATATACCAAGTTAATCTTTTTTTGGGGGAGTATGTCTAGCTTATTAAAAAATACATTTCATAAAGATTGGAGATGCTTTATTAATTACATTGACACACTGCTCAATCCATAAAATAAATGTTTAAACCAAACCTTGGCATTTTTACATATCATCAATGCAAAATACATTTTTTCAACAGTTTACAAAGATTATTTACTGATTAAATCGTGAAGTAAATTATGAGATTAGTGCTTCCTTGGGTGGCTTAGAAATCAGAGCCATACTTCTATTCAAGCCGTGTAATTGTGACTCCCAAGAGACAGAGCTTTCTTTTTGGACAACTTTCAAAATACTTATCATCACATCCCATAAGAATTCTTGAGAAGTGGGTTCATAAAGTGGCTTCACAACCCAATCACGCCTGCCTTTTGATGATTCCAAATGATAGCATAATGATCCTAGTGGGCCACTACTAGGATTAGATTTTTTGACTGTAGCTTGGACACGACCTATATTGTTGTTGTGGTCTAATGCCACCAACTGTGTCCTCGCCACCATAGAATCCATAAAGAAATGTTATAGTTTCGGGTGATATTTCATGCATAGGCTATGAAAGATTTCTAAACTTCTTGAGTGGCAAAAAGCCGAAAGCTGCCTAATGTCTTTCAGAAGAATGGGGTTTAGCACAATTTTGCAAAGAACATTGTTGCCAGGAGAATGTGGAACTAACCATTTTGTCTCACCATCTTGATCATCCGTTAGTGGAGGGTGGTGGCAATGCCTGGATTTCCCTTCCTCAATCCAGGCATGTTCATTTACTACATGTTTGATAACAGTTTTTCAATTCTCAACCAGAATGTCAGCATTATGATTGCAGTTTCTGGCAGCCCACCACAAATGGTTTTTGATAGGCTGTACCCAGCCTGTTAAGATTGTTGTCTTCTTAGTTTTTGCACCTGCCAATATTTTATTACCAACATTCTTTGCTAAGTGCCAAACATCAAACTGGTGATTAACTGTATGATATTGTTCACGCACCAATTTTCTTATGGATGCATGTCGGTCTGTGGCTAACATGTGGATGTTTATTCCCTTTGCTATAAGGCTATACATGGTTTTTTAAAGGCTTTCGTTTCTAAAGATGCAGAAGACATTGATGGACGGAGTTGCTCAACTGTAAAGCCACATATCTTGTTTGAAACTACATCAAATAAGATATAGGTGCAGTATTTTGCAGAATATCCAGGAGAGTCGCATAGTCCATCTCCACTAAGATAGGCAGGGGCCTGGCGCATGGCAGTTAGAACAGAATTCTCTTCTTTGCACCATTCTTCATTTATTCCTAGAAAAAAAATATTTTGATGTTCAAAGAAAGTTGAATATTCATTACTTTTAGAAATGTTTGGATTTTCGAAAAGCTATTTCCACTAATTACAATAGCTGAGGAAAGTAAAACATTCCCTACCGGAAAGCCTGAACACATTGGTTGAGATTCCCATGCTTTAGATTTGTGACCATTCGAGCATTTGACATGAACTCGTAGCATTGTTCCTTGCATATTTTTTTTTCACAGAAACAATTTTACCAACACAACTAGAGGAAAATGGACAAGGTAACCTTGCAAACAGTTTTTGTGAACAAGAATCAAAAACTACATACTTAATTTCCATCATCGGGTTTGACTGATCTTGGACTAAATCATCAAAGCCATCCATTTCTGCATTTTCACCAGGGGATGATGGTAAAAAAGAGTCCGTGGATGATTGTTCACATTTGCTTATTCTCAAGGTAGGATCCTTTGGATCTTCTAAGTAAGGCGAACTGTCTTCTGTACTTTCAAGATTATAATTGCTGGGTGGGAAAGTATTAGTTCGGTAAATATAATCTGATCTTGTGGCAGATGTTGATGGCCCAAATGTTGCTTGGTGTTGCAGAAGGTATTGCTCATATGCATTTTGGAAGGTGTGGATTGAAGTTAGGTTGGCATTAACTGTGTGTATGTGTTCTACTGGTGCGTGTTCAGATTGACTTGTAATTACTGCTAATGGTATTGTATCTTTTTTTTGGGGTGGCGCGTTGTTTTGAAAGTCTAAATTGGGCAAGCTCAGCTTCACGATTTTTTGTCTGACATATTCTAACCCAGGAACTATTTCTTTGTGTAAAGCAAGACTGGACAAAGTTCCACAAAACCTATCTGTCAATTTATATCTATCAGCTAATGTACTCTTTGGCAACACTGACTTGCTAAGGATGTTATTCCGAGATTCTGTTACACCTTTTTTGGACTTTGGGGATTGCAGAATGGAACACATTGGGGTTTATTTACTAAAAGTGGAGTGTAGTTTTCTTTTGTGGGTTTTGATTTCCGACAGGTATTTTCCCAAAGTATTTACTAAGGTTTCCGTACATTTTGCTCTTTTCCCCACGCTTTGCTTTTTTTTTTTACAACTGTTCTGATCTGTTGGGTTTTTCCTCAGCTCAAATCCACCACATTTTCTGTGGAAACCTTAGTAAATATGTTGGGATTTTTGATTAGTATCCTTTGGGAACGTATATAGTGACAACAATTTATCCTTTCTTCTCCAAGAGGTTTTGCAACCTTTCACCAGGCAAGACAATTTTTTTGTCTTAAAAGAGTAGAAACATAACATTTCAGATCACTATAAGGATATATGATGAGAAACAGAAGACTAATTAATTTCATGGGTGAACAAGGGTAAAAATATGGGAGAAAATTGATGCAAATTGAAACATTATCCCAAGGTTTGAGTGTAAAGTACTGTCTGTAGGCAGCAGCCTAAAAAAAACAATGTCCACTTTTGTAATGGGTCACGGCAGGTGGTGGATCCTCTGGGCCTGTGTGGATGATGATGTGAGCCGTGCCAAGGAGCAGAGTCTATTGTGACGCTGGTTTTCACCAGAGCCCGCTGCAAAGCGGGATGGTCTTGCTGCGGCAGGGGGCCCTCAGGTCGCTACCTCTGGCACGACTCATCTACACAGGTAGCTGGGATGTGCCGTGGCACAAAATTAAACTGGCAAGTCGAGGTCAAGGAAGCAGTAGGTCAGAGCAGGCGGCACAGGTGCAGGGTCAGGTAACGGAACAAGGATCAGGAACATGAATATCAGGAACACAGGGGCACAGTATGCTTTCACTAGGGCACAAGGCAACAAAGATCCGGCAGGAAACAAAGGGAGGAGCTGATACTTAAAGACAGGGTTCAGGTGTAAACACTTAATTAAATGACTACTGGCCCTTTTAATGTAAAAGCTCCGGCATGTGTGCCCTAGGAGGCGGGGGCCCATGCGCCGGGGCTGCATGGACAGGAAGACCAGAGAGGTGAGTGACGGGCTGGGATTCTAATGCAGGAGCCAGCCCAACTGGCAGCGGGGACAACACAAGAGAGCACTCACGGCCAGCGTGTCTGGCCGGAGAGCAGATGGTACAACTTTGACTAACCATGACAATCCTTTGGACTGTTTAGTGACAAATAAATAGTTTAATCCCTTTAAAAATCTTATCGCCAGGACGGTCCATCTTTTTTAGTAAAAATACTTCACTTGTATGTGGCAATCTAGTGGCATTCAAAAATAACACTATTGTCCACTTATACCAGTGAGGTATAAACTGTGGCCTAACATATGTTGCCAAACTAAATATCCTAGCAGGCAAAGACAGGAAACAGCTATCTAGCCATGCTGGAGGCATGCTGATAGTTTTATTTTGGCAACATCTGGAGGGCCCCAGATTGTACATCACTGCCTTATCCATTAGCATCATCCTTTATTAATATATTGCCGTGTGTGAAGCTTAGTGACTATAATGTGTTTGGTGTGTGTGTGTGTGGTTTTGGCCATAGCAGTCAACCACAGAAAGAGCCTTTATAACTAATGACCTACTGGTCCTGTCACACATGCGTAATTTAAAATACATATGTGAGGATGATGTGTGAGATCCAAAATTCGGACAAAAGGAGGAGAATGTCCTTCTGAGTCAGATACCTAAAATCTGGCTCTGGATTTTTTTTAGACTAAAAGCAGATATGGGAATAGACCCTCTGTGGCCATTACAACATGCGTAATATGTGCAGCATAACGGATGAAGATTTCTGTATTTGAATTTTGAAAAACAATTACTTCATTGTGTTTAAAAATAAAAGCATGCAAATTTGAAGCAAATCTAATTTAGGAAAACCGCATGCAGGACAGGAGGAAACATAGGGCAAAAACTACAAACTACAAAATTACAGCAACAGAGAACCCCTATAAGAAAAGGAAAAAAAAGTGAAAGAATTCAGATGTGCCCTTTGTGCTGTTTCCTGCTGCACCACTACTGGTACAGATAACAATAATGGTTAGCAATACTTTACATACCGTATTTTTCGCCGTATAAGACGCACTTTTTCTTCCCCAAAACTGTGGGGGGAAAGTTGGTGTTTCTTATACGGCGAATACACCCCTATCGCGGCGGTCCCTGCGGCCATCAACAGCCGGGACCCGCGGCTAATACAGGACATCACCGATCGCGGTGATGCCCTGTATTTACCCTTTTAGACGCAGCGATCAAAGCGAAAGTCACACTAACCCGGCTGCTCAGTCGGGCTGTTCGGGACTGCCGCAGTGAAATCGCGGCGTCCCGAACAGCTTACAGGACACCGGGAGGGACCTTACCTGCCTCCTCGGTGTCTGCTCCGTGCCGGGATCCCCTGCATGGCGGCGCTCTCCTTCGACATCATCACGTCGTCTCGCATGCCGTCCCGTCATCCAATAGGAGCGGAGTGCGTAGAGACGTGATGACGGCGACGGAGAGCGTGGATCCCAGGGAAGAAGACGTCCGGAGCGTTGGGGACACCCCGGGGACGCGGCGACAGCGATGGAGCGACATCCAGGGCAGCGGTGACAGGTCCGGAGAGGCGGGGACAGGTGAGTATTACCTCCTTTCCAGTGGTCTTCAACCTGCGGACCTCCAGATGTTGCAAAACTACAACTCCCAGCATGTCCGGACAGCCAACGGCTGTCCGGGCATGCTGGGAGTTGTAGTTTTGCAACATCTGGAGGTCCGCAGGTTGAAGATTTGTTGGGTTCAGAATCTTTTTTTTTCTAGATTTTGCACCTTTTTTGGGTGCGTCTTATATGCCGGTGCATCCTATAAGGCGAAAAATACGGTATTTAATACAAAAGTCAATTCCAATATTTTAAAAGCAGTCATGAGAATTCCCTTCTCATCTTCATTGTTCTTGGTTAGATCAGGTGTCACTGACACATTACATGTGTTAAACAATGTAAGCAGACAGCCGTAATGCAGTACCTTTCCAGTTTAACGCGTTTGATGAATATTCTCATAGACTATCTCTATGAGCTAAGTATTTACCTATTGTGAAATCCGTGTTTATGTCGTAACAATACCTGGAGATGTGTAAAGGTCATGTGAAGCAATGATCTTACATTACCCTGCCCTGTCTTACTCTGTACTGTACCAACAAGTGTCTTCCTATACAAACCACTGGAATGTTGCAATATCCTCTTATGTCAGTTTTTAAAAATCTTTAGAATTTCATACACAAGAATTTAGAATTTCTTACATGTTAATTAGTCTTATTATAATTAATGAGTCTTATTATAGGTCTATACTGTACCTTATGTGTCTCAGATTTCATTCAAAGATATGAAGGTTTTCACATGCCCCTCCATATAAAACTGTGGACAAACAGAGGTACAGAATAGGTCTATAGCAAGAGGATAGCCTCATATTACAGATCTGCACAATGAGGATAAATGATACAAACAAGATCAGGAGCTGGATTCTTATGGTTGTTATGATGCACAATGGACCAATGATATCACCAAGCTGAGCCCTGGTGCGGGAGAATTGGTATGTAGATAAAAATTGAATCTCCCCAGCAGACAGAAACTTCAACTACTTAAAATGTAGGACTGGAATAAGATCACGTAAAAAGAGTTGTAATAGTAAAACAAAGCAAGGGTTAGTTCACATGTCGTGATAAGATCCCATTTTTGCTGCAAAAATTTAGCAAGAATTGCAGCAGAAGATGTGACATTAAAGGGGTACTCCACCCCTAGACATCTCATCCCCTATCCAAAGGATAGGGGATAAGATGTCAGATCGCCGGTGTTCCGCCGCGGGGGACTCCCGCAATATAGCAAGCAGCACCCACGTGTAACTGCTTACGGAAGCGCTGGAGGATCTCAGGCTAATTCCTCCCGACCACGAGGACGGAAGATTGTGATGTCACGACTCCGCCCCTGTGTGACATCACGCCCCGCCCCCTCAATGCAAGTCTATGGGAGGGGGCGGGGCGTGATGTCACACGGGGGCGGAGTCGTGACATCACAATGCAAGTCTATGGGAGAGTTGTAGTTTTGCAACAATTGGAGGCACTCTGGTTGGGAAACACTGACATAGACAGTGATTTACAGCTCCCAGAAGATCTTTCTTACTTTTATATGTAAGGATTTGCTTTATCTGCATTAGTTATCTACTTATTTTTCTTTAATCCTCACTTTCCTATTTTTGGATGACATTTTGGTGGCTTCAGAACCAATTACCAGATTTCCATAGAGTTATGGTCTCAACATACAATGGTTTCAACATACAATGGTCGTCCTGGAACCAATTAATATCGTAACTTGAGGGACCACTGTATGTGTATACAAATCTGGGCAAATGCTATCAATGTTTGTTACTAATTCTATCAATAATAATAAAAATAAAAAAAGCATTGTTTATATAGAGACAATGGTTGCATTGGCTTATAAATATGTTCAGAATCATTGTACAAATTGTAGTAATATAAATGACCCAATTGTAAAAAATAAATAAATAAATAAATAAAAAAGAGAAAAATAATTCCCCCTTGAGTCGGCCCATGACCGTTTCTGATTGTAATCAGGATTCGTTGACCTCACTATGGCATGTTGCAATACAGGTTCAGCTCTTGCATTACGTTCAAACCATGTCCCATTTCACTGCACAGGAAATAAACAGTGTGACCTAATACTCGGCAATGAGTGAGTTGCTTTGCGGGTCACATAACATTTTTGTGCATTTCATTTGTTTCCAAAATATACAGAGGTCTGGTCAGATCAAAAGCTATAACCTCCACTTAGATCCTTGGCTTTGTTTCTGATGGAGTGCAACGATGAGCCCCTGCTTTTCACATTCTTCATATTTTGGATTTATTTCCAATGTAAAAAACAACAAAAACTAAAAAAACAAAAAAACGCAGTGGTGTCTAATGGATTGGCAGCCCTGGAACAAACCTACTTCAGTGGTTTTTAAGTGCATCAGTCATCATCACATTGTCTGAAAATATGTAAGAATTGTTATGTCTATGGCATATCAGTGATCACCGAAAGACAAAAAGTAGATGCACAGAGGTCTCAAATTGCAACCTGAAAAATCCATATTAAGAAGTGAAACTTGGGAATCCAGGGGTATATCAGGATTTTATTAGAGGGTGTCATATGATCAGGGAGTCATATGTTTCTAGGATGAGGGTCATAAAAGATTCTTTATACAGAAACATCAGTGTAAGTATTACATAAACGTGTCACAGCTTGGGTTTTATGAGCAAGGTGAAAAGCTTCACTTTAAATGGTCGGATAAATCATTTTACGCTGCTGACATTTACTTTTAATTAAAAAATCTATATGCTAAACAGACATGCTATCATATAATCATGCTAGAGGAAAAACATTCATATATGCATGTATATTTTTTCTGTTCCCTATATATAAAAAAGGTCTATACAGAAATTGATCTTGCTTTGCCTATTCTCCAATGGGGTCCTCAGTTCCTGTCTCCAATGGGTTCCCAATCTAAATGTCCTAACTTACTGTATACACACAAGTCATTTCTTAAAAAGCCACAAGAATGTAGCAAATTGATGTCCTAGAACAAAATACACAGAATTGGGCCCTAGAATGTACAAAGCACACTGTGCTGAGCTCCAGAGAATGTATGAAACGTTGGCTGTGCATACACGCTGCAGATCCATTCATCTTGAAAATCTTGGTCTTCTGTTTTTGGATGGATCCATTCCTTACCGAACCAATAGTCATCCCCTAGCCACTGGAAATGAGAATACCCCTTTAAGACTCCACTTAACCACTAAAGACTAAAAGGTTAGAAATTGGACAGTGTCTAAAGGTCCTGAAGCTCAATGCTATCCCACTTAGATGATGCAGCCCAGTTTTGGGTCCCTGATTTTTCATGTGGCTAATTTTCTACTACACTGAAAGCTTTTGACACTCAGCAGATTGACTGACTCAAGATTTTACATTAAAGAGGCTATTTAGAGGGAAGGGGGAGGGGGGGTTGGAACAATGAGTATAAAAAATAAAAACAAACCTCTACATACCTCTAGTGTTCCAGCAGTAGCCCCGATGTCCTGCCACGATATCCGGCTGCAATCCTTTCCCTGAACTGCAGTGGGATGCTGGGGCCCAGTGTGTCATGCTGCTGTTTAGACAATCACTGGCCGAGGCAGGATATCACTGTGGTCAGTGATTGGCTGAGTGGCGGTATGACACTGGGCCCAGGTGTCATGCTGCAGCTCAGAAAGAGGGGATCGGAGCTAATGCTGGAGGTAAGTAGAGATTTATTTTTGTATATACTGTAGAATGGGCATTCTTCTAACCCCTCCCACCGGATAACCTCTTTAATGCGTACTTGTCATTTCAGTTGACTATTCAGGATAGGCTGCCCTGTGTGTGTAAATGGGGAGCAGCACTATTTCTGGCCATTATACAGCTTGGTGGGGGATGAGCTTCCTACTCCTCCTCCATAGACTTACATTGGCTTGTCTTGCAGATATTGGACAAAGCTGAGCTCAATTCAGTCTCTCAGGAGAGGGGGGAGAGGGAAGAAGCTTTATAACAGGAGAAATATGTTTATATTACAAAATGTCTTAGATTCACCTGCACTATTGATCTATGCAAAACTTAGATCATTGCACATTGCACATTGCATTGCACATTTATTCAAAGCATGTGTACAGGGAAACACAGCGGAGAGGGAGAGACAGCGCTCTCAGATAGGGGGGTATACCACAGAAGGCTACTAGTTTCACATCATACAGACGCTTCTTCCGGTCAAGGTACCAAGGTACCACCATCAAAGAAGTTTGATATACTAATCCAGTGGGATGGTGGGTTGATTGTCGGCTGGTGGAGTGCAGCAGTGCCTGATTACCTTTGTCTTCCTATGGTCTTGTTCAAATTACAGTGCCTAAGTGTCATCATGCACTTGTATAGTGTTATCATTAATACATGCCTAAAGCTTCAAAGACCTATTAGTTCCTCTCGACCTTCAAGACACTGTAAGATGGTGAAGATACACTGGACTTTTATTATGACTACAAAAGAGAAAAGCCCACATAGCTTTCAACCGGATAACAAACAAGACATGATAAATGGTAACAGACGAGAACGGTTTTGAAGAACATCATTTGTATATGAATCTAAGGTCTCATGCACACAAGTGTGTTTTGTCTTAGTACATGTGAGTTGTATAAAGGCTTCATACACTCCCATAGACGCCTGTTTCATATGAAAGCATTAAGAGGTTTGTAAGATTTCACATATATGTGCCAAAAACAACTGCGGCATGTTCCATCTAATGTTGTGTAACAGCTATTAGAAGGTATACCAAGAAATGGTGCTATGGAAAAATATCCCAATAATACAGCGATAGAGATGAGGAAATCTCCTGATATTTGCTTCTGGTCCAATTTGGCTAATCTGGCAGTCAGTTTGTTTTGGATTCAGATTCTGATTCAGATTAAACAGTGTCCCTGTTGCCCTGTGATTGCCCATACAAAGTAGGAACCGGAGCAGGGACTCCTGTCAAAGGCAGGTCTCCTTTTTCCTGTACAGTACACTGAAAGGCGGTTCTTTGTTTGCTTTTTTATTCTTGTTTTAGGACATTTGTTCCCTTTTCAACAATTGGGCAATCCCTTTAATTTGTTTCATTTTATTTTGGGAAACTGCAATGAAACCACTGTCTTAAAATGGATAAAGTAGTCCCAGTGAATGCTATGACTTTCACTATGAAGTCATTTTCCAGAGCTATTTATAGAGAATGTACTGCACACATAAGGCTTTTCTGAAGACTTTTAGTACTTTCAGAAACTGCTGTATTTCCCTTAACCAGTACGCAGTCATGAACCCACATGCTAATTCAGTAAACAGCCACTAAAATACTCTTATGTCTAAGGCCTAATAACCATTAACCTAGAAGATATAAAACAAAGAAGATATAAAAGTGATTTGTATTCTGCAAAAATAACCTCTACAGGAGGGCAATGAATAACATCCAGCTGAATCGACTCTCTATTTTGCAAGTTAAAAATGCACAGGGGGTACTGTTTTTTATTGAAGATACCCAGTCACTGTATAGAGACCTATTTTCAGGCAATGCTCCATGGGATAAAAAAGATGCAAATTAGTTCTCCACCAGGAGAAGGAAACCTACCTAGTATCAACCAAACACAAAACTTCCCCATAAAGAAGACTTACTCACCTTTGCTAAAATTTTTGGCCCTTATCACTAGAAGTCAGTAACCCTATTAAAGTTCATGTTCCCAACAATGAGAACCATGATACATTTGGTTTGTATTTAATTGCATTTGCCCAGCCCTTATAACTTGCATTATTTGTGCATACCCTGCAACAAAAATATTTTGAATCATGTGACTGAAGACGGATGGCCTGAAGCCCTGTGAGATTTCTTGCTACAATGCAGATTGTCTTTATAGGTCATTCAAGGGGTTGTCTACTTTAGGAATCCCATTTTTATGTACGCAAATAGACAAGATGAAAAGCAGACTGCACTCACCATCCATAACGATACTTTATTAGAGCAGATAAAGCATTCAGTTCAGTTCTGTCCTGCACGCCCCTGCCCTATCTGCTCATTTCTGATGGAGTCTGTATGCTTTATCTGCTCCAATAAAGTATTGTTATGGATGGTGAGTACAGTCTGCTTTTCATCTTGTCTATTTGCATTTCATAATCTTACTCTGACTTTGCACCACCGAAGACCTAACTCTCATGGATCGTCTGCACATTGGATCCTAATCCATGACAATTCCTAACTCCTAGTTTTGTTAGTGCCTGTCTGAACTTTCTGTTGAATTTGTGGACCATTTTTATATACCCTATTTAGGCATTTTGAGTTAATAGAGGGAATTTCCTGGTCAGGATCCCCATCCTGAACAGGATAGAGAGCTCTCTTGCCTAGGAGGGCAACCCACAGACAACCCACTAATTTGAAAGGGCACTGTGTGATGCTAAATTTGATCTGTGTAGCAAAACTGAACACTTACCCCCAGGTTTCCTTAAAGACTACAGTTGGCTTATGGGGGTTCCAGCAGGGGGACAATAACTGACCTGCTTATTGCCAAAGGACCCTTCTAAAAAAATAAGTAATGACCCTTTCAAGTGCATTGGTCATTGGATAAAAGCTCCTTGAATTACTCTATAAATAAAACATCGGTGAGTGCAGTTGCACCAGCTGAATCGCACTTTAAACCTACATAAGACTGTAACAACAAAATAACGGTAGCATACAATCACCGCTGAGGCTTTGTCTAGAGGTCCAAAGATCATAGGTCAGGGAACAGTATACCGGGATGTGCCGAAGCGCTCAAAGGCAACGCCGGTCATTTCACGCGACTATGCGCGCTTCTGGAGGCCGGAAAGAGCATGCATAGACACGTGAAATGACCGGCGTTGCCTCTGAGGGCTTCAGCACATCCCAGTATTCTGTTCCGTGACCCCGGATCTTCGGACCTCTAGACACAGTCTCAGCGGTGAGTGCATGCTATGGTTCTTTTGTTGTTATATTTATTGATCCCAGGGACATGCACAGACATTTTGGAGGGCAGGGGCTCAAATAAAATAAAGGGCACTTTTCATTATAAAAATAATTTTTTTTTTAGTAAAAGCCTTACATATGTTTAAGGGGAACTCTAGTACAGAACATCTTACTCTCTCCTAATCACAGGATAGGGGATAAGTATCTGATTACAGGGGATCCAACCGCTGGGACCCCTTTCTATCTCCTGCCCAGCACCCCAGCTCTTTTCATGTATGGAGCGATCTAAGCACCGTGCATGGATTCCTGTCGACCACTGCACAAAGCAGTGGCAAACAGACCCCTCCATGTATCTCTGGCTCCCCCATGTATCTCTGGCTCCCCATAAAGAAACATAGAGGGACATGTTGACCACCTCTTCGCGCAGTGGTCGACAGTAATCCATGCACAGTGCTTAGATCGTTCAATACATGAGAAGAGTCCGGGTGTTGGGAAGGAGAGAGTGGGGGAGGGGGGTCCCAGCGGTCGGACTCTGTGGATAGGGGATAAGATGTTCTGTATCAGAGTTCCCCTATAACAGAACACAATTCCTGAGGTAGGGGCCTCCGTTGTCATGTCAGCTAAATAGGACCCTGCATCACCCCACGTAGGTTCCAATCAGCCCCCTTAAAACCCACTGGCACCAGTAGTTTGCACTTTTAGATGCCGCAATCAAGCTTGATCACAGCATCTAAAGTGTTAGTGCCGGATATTGCTGTGATCACTGAGGTCTGGCATTAACTGCGTTCTGGCTGCTGATAACAGCCATTACTTACCGGCACTAATGCAAATTCACCTCCAGATCTCACTTCAAAGTCAAGTAGCATCCTCTAGGTCAGTGTTTCCCAACCCAGTCCTCAAGGCACACCAACAGTCCAGGATTTTAATTTTTCCCTGTTCTATTCCAATGGAGTAACTGAAGAAACACGGAATGTTGGTGTGCCTTCAGGACTGGGTTGGGAAACACTGATCTAGGTGTTCAAAATCTATATATATGCGATAATAAAAATTAACTATATAAGTTGAATTTCAAATACAGACTGAAAACTGTAATACTATTACTTCACATTTGACAGGTTACACAGTCATGAATGATACCTCCAAATGTCTGCTGCAGCTGCACTCGGACAGCAGGCTCTCTCCCTGTATATGAGGGTCCCTACCTGCAGCCATCTCCGTCCGATCAGCAATCTGCTGTTCCATGCCGGCTCAGCAGGCTGGAGCAGCAGAGCGCAGATAACACTGATCAATGCTATGCTATGGCACAGCATTGAACAGTGTATACAATCAGAATATTGCATGTATTAATTCAATATGGGGACAAAAAAATGGTGTAAAAATAGTTTAAAAAAATTAGTTAATAAATATGAGTTTACCCCTTCCCTAATAAAAATTAGAATCACCCCCCTTTTTCCATAAAAAAAAAAGTATGTAAACAAAAATAAACATAAACCTACATGGTATCGTCGCATGCATAATAGGGGTCAGAAGATGAGAATTTTAAACATACTAATTTTGGTGCATGTAGTTATAACTTTTTAAAGTAATATAATAAAATGAGGGTCTGAGGAAGCGTGCCTATGCGCATGTGCATTGGCTGTCACCCCTTTCGTTCGAGCCATGTCCTTGTCTGTATTGAGCACCTTGCACTTTGTTGGATAAATAAAACGGTTTTCGTCTACGGCAGTGGAGTGTGATCAGTCTTCTTTACATTTATATAATAAAATAAAACCTACATAAATTGGGTATCCTTGTAAACGTATGAACCTACAGAATAGAAAAAAGGTGTAATTTTTACCAAAAAGTGCACTGTGTAGAAACGGAAGCCGCCAAAAAAATAAATAAAATGGCGTTTTTATCTTCAAATTTGTCCTACAAATAATTTTTGTAGATTTTGTGGTGAAATGACTGATGTCAATACAAAGTACTATTGGTAGCACATAAAAAAGTTCTCATATAGGTCTGTTGGTGGAAAACCATTACGATTTTTAGAAAATGAGGAGGAAAATACAAAAGTGCAAAAAAGGAAAAACGCTCCTTTTTTCTGTTAATGTTTACTTATCCGTATGAGGGCTCATTTTTACGCCGTGATATGTCGTTTTTTATTGGAACTTTTATTCACTGTTTATACATTTTTTTCTCATACACAAAGTTATAAAAAATTTGCAATTCTGGACTTCAGATTTTTTTTTACTTTTATGCTATTGACTGTGCGGTTTAATATTATATTTCAATAGCTTGGACATTTCCTCATGTGGCGATACCACATGTTTATTTTAGTTGTTTATTTTGTATTACATTATTTAATTAGAAAAATGGGAAAAGTGGGGGTGATATAAACTTTTATTAGGGAAGGGGCTTATTCACATTTATTAACACTTTTTTGAAATATTTTATTTACTATTTTGTATCACCACCTCTAGTATTTGGGGCAACAATGCACTACAACTCCCAAGTGACAGTGCATTACAAGCTCACAACCTCCAGCACATAAGGCAAGAAGGCACTACAGACTGTGTAGTGCCTTCTTGTTTTGTCTGCTGGAGGTTATGAGCTTGTAATGCACCGTAGTTTTACATACTGGGAGTTGTAGTGCATTGTCACTTTACATGCTGGGAGTTGTAGTGCATTGTCACTTTACATGCTGGGGGTTGTAGTGCATTGTCACTTTACATGCTGGGGGTTGTAGTGCTTTAACCTTTTGCATATTAGAGTCTGTACTACAAACTTCAATATGTAAAGTGACAAGCACTACAACCCCCAGCATGTAAAGTGACAAAGCACTACAATCCCCAGCAAAGCACTACAACACCCAATATGCAAAGGGACAAGGCACTACAATTGTTGTAGTGTTTTGTTCCTTTGCATACTGAAAGTTACACACACAAAAAAACACTAAATGAAAACTATTACCGTGGAAGGGGGCAGACAGATCACCGGAGACACTTCAGGAATGCAGACTCCTCTGCTGTAATGCTGCGGGGGTCACGTGACCTAGCAGACGTGCGCACATCTTTTACCCAGGCAGCCCCTGCGCTCTAAGGATCTGGCTAATCAAGAGGAAGAGGACTCCCGGAGGCCTTGGGATAGTTCAGGTACTGGCCGGACTTGAGATAGAGAGAGAGCAGACCGGAGGGGGAGGGGAAAGAGAAGGAGGGGGCTTGTCGGGGACAGGGTTGGTAATTATGTTATGTGAATCAAGAGTTCTGCTGACAACCTGTGGAGGTTGCGCTGCCCTGACTTGGGAAGTGCTGTAGATGTTAATAAAAAAAAAAGGGGGCATTAAAGGGGCAGATGCAAAAAAGGGCAGGGGCTAGAGCCCCCTTTGAAGCCTATGTGTGCACGTCCCTGATTGATCCTATAACTGGATTGCGAGCACCCCACAAGTGTCAGCAACAGTTCTGCTGGATCCCTGATTGTTATGGCCGGTGTTTCTCCCAATAGTGTTTCTGGAGTATCAGATTTTTTAGGTGTGCTCTTTATAGCTACATAAGACTGTTCCTATTGGCAATGTTTTGTTGAGCCAAACACAATCCAAAAGAAAAAGACAACACGTGTGGCTGAAACCTTGCTGCTGTATTGTGAGCTAAAATTTTTAAAGAGAGAATAAAAGTTTTAAAATGTCTATCCTTTGCCTTAGACTTTCTTCTATTAGATCCTATTGTGACTGGATGAGGAGTTTCTCCAAGCTAAGCACGGTGTTGGAACAGTGGAGCCTTGGACTGCTTTGTGTTTGCTCCTATGGGGTTTACCAGCTGAAAGCTACTACATAGATGTCGTTTAGGCAACAACATCAGTCAATGAAGCTAAGGGTTACAGTCATTAACATGTAGGAACAGTGGTCTATAATTACAATAATAGCAAGGACTACTATTGCATATACAAGGGGTTCAGCATTAATAATGAATGGCAAACATTATGAGCAATAAATAATGTATCTATGTAACAAAACTGCTTTTGCAAACAACAACAAAATGTTTGTTATTTTCAGGAAAAAAACATTTAGGGATTTACAATAAAAGCATAATAAAACTTAAAATATGAATATTTAAATGGGGACATATAATGCCACCACAAAACAAACCTTATTCTATTCTGTAACATCATAGCTGGACTACACTTGACCTGGATGCTACTCATGCAGGACAAACTGCTACCGAGACACCCAAACCGCAGCTGTCATATGGTTCATTGATCCTCGTTACAAATCCTTCTCAAACAGACCACGACTGAATGCATTACCTTGGGTGAAAACAAAGTATGAAATATTTTGAACACAACCAATCTCAGCATGGACAGAAAGGAATCAATGCCTTAAGAATCAATAATAAGGATGTAAGTTGCATTTTTCAGGAGTCAGTTTACCTGCCATACATATAGGTTACATAGGGGTTTTTCTAAAAATAAAAAATAAAATAAAAAAAATCATCTTTTTTTTTTACGAAAACGCTACCACTCCTGTATATGGGCTCAGACAAGATTTGCAGTTCAGTCCCATTACTTTATTGGGACCGAGATGCTATTCCAAACACAACCCATGAACAAGGGGTTGGAAAATGTTTAAAAAATTTTCATCATACATGTTACATTGTACAATGGGATAACAGGTAAATAAAAATTTCGATCAATGGCCCTGATTTACTAAAAGTGGAGTGTAGGTTTTTTGTGGGTTTTAATTCCCTACAATTTTTTTTTCATAGTATTTACTAAGGTTTCCCTAAATTTTGTACTTTTCCCTACACTTTGCTTTTTTTTACACATGCTCTGATCTGTCGGGTTTTCCTCAGCTCATATCCACCACATTTTATGTGGAAACCTTAGTAAATATGTTGGGTTTTTGTGAAAATGTCGGGAACACGCCCCTTTTCGGTGACCACAGCCCTTTTCCCAATGGCCACACCCCTTTTTTGGATTTACTCTGTTTTTGAGCTGTGTATTCTCCAGCTGTGTGCCTCCAGCTCTTGCAAAACTACAGACATAGGTTGTGTGGGCATGCTGGGAGTTGTAGCTTTGCAACAGCTAACTAAAGCTAACTACAACTCTCAGCATGCTTGAACAGCCAAAGCTTTCTCTGAATCCTGAATGACAAAGAAGCTGATCAGACATTCAGGAGTCTGTGAAAGCTGAATAACACAGCTATGTTGATTAGCATCCAGCTTTACAAGGAACATATAGAAAATGTATGCATAAAAGCTACTGTGCAGTGATTTGCAGACTGCCAGGCTGCTCCCAGAATCAGAGCAGATTAGTCATCCACAGTGAGGGAGAGAGATGGACATGCCCCCTCCAGAAGGCAAGAACACAAAGCAAGTGAGCAACATTTAAATGTTATTTGTCAGGGATATATAGGTCCTAGACACATAAAAATTATATGTACATGTTCGGGATTAGGTACTGAGTAACATATAACTTTTTATTTTCTCACTATGACAGGTACACTTTAAAGAGTCCCAGGATGAGCAGATGTTTCACTGACTGCTAAAGTAGCTAAAACGTCAATGACTGCCCTTTAGTCACATTAGTGCTGTTTTCCGTTCTTTCGGGGTTTGGGTGTTTTTTTTTATTCAATGGAATCTATTATTAAAAAAAATGTTTGATGATGTGTCAATCATATTGCCCATGGCTATTTTTAAGGCAAAGGCCATGATAGTAATGTGAACAAATCATTTAGCTGGCCATCCACATATGAATGCTACTGGCCAAATGCTTGTTTGGTTGACAGCTATTGCTTTAGGTCATTCTATACACATGCACGCTTGGCCAAGCAAGCATGTGTTCTGAATAGAGAAGGAGGAAAAAGCCCATGTCCGACACCTCTGGCAGCAGTTTATCTCCCTGAGAACAAAAGGATCAGAGAGCAGAAATCGAACATGCTCAGTCCTTATTTGTCCTGACATCTGACCAATTTAAATGGTCAATCAGTCCAACTTTTAGTCCTGCTCTGTCCAGTTCCCTAGTCTTCTGTCTTCTTCCTTCATCCAAGATGATCCCTAGTAACAGTACCTGCCCACTCACAGTTAATAACTGTCAGAGACAGGTCCTGCACAAAGCACTTGTCTCGGACATAAGAAGAAGATAGAAAATTGGGGGACCGGATTGAGCCTTATGGGAGCTGCTGATGACCAGTAGGGAGCAGGGGCTAGGTAAGTATAGGTTATTTTTTTCTATTTTTCCCAAACCCAGCAGGACATACATTTTTGCATATCCCTTCTAAGGTGTATGGCTAGCTTTAGCACAAAAATAAACAACAAAGCTTTTGTAAATACTATAAAAATCTTGTGAAATACAAAGAAAATTGAGATTTGTTAATTCTTTAAAAATAACATATATACAGATACATTTATGAGGCACATGATACAAAAAAAAAAAAAAAAACATTGCAACTACCCTAAGACTTCTGCTTGCTGAAATCCATTATCTTTGTGAAAATCCCATAAGAAAAGTAAAATCAATACAATGCATTAGCACATGCCTAGGTGGAAGTGTGCTGTCTAGGCTCAATCAGCAATCTAGATTAGGTCCCTAAAAATTTTAGGAATCCAAAACCTTTAAGTTAATCTTGGTGGCTCTTAAAAGAACCAGCATTAGCACATAAAAGGCCTGCAAATCCTATAATTTGTATGCTTGATTGTACCCTTATACTCTTAGGTATATTGTGATGGCCTGTATTGACAAAGGGTCATATGACCTGCCTGAATGGGACAAGAAGGTTATTAGGCTAAAATATGCAGATATATATAACAGCCCTGACAGGATTCATTTCTAACCAGAAGGCATCTAACACCAATATTGTTTCATTATAGGATTATATTAGATTTCTGTAATATAATTTGCTTAGACAGTCTTAGTGCTGTGAAATATATTGGCCGCACGTTAATGAATGTATTAATAGTTGATCACAATAAATGAGTAATAAATGTATGAACACACCATTATTACTACTTTTGCACAAAAAAAAAAAAAGAAAAGAAACTGATTGTAATTTTCAGGGACACAATTGTTCACAGAATAAATGCAACATATGCACATATGCATGATCTGTGCTCCATTCATTCCCTACGGGGCCGCCGAATATTTCTGGGTTTAGCACTCGGAGATGTTAAAGGGGTGCTCCCCTGGCCAGCGTTTGAAGGCGTGATGTCAAGGCCACGCCCCCTCAATGCAAGTCAATGGGAGGGGGCGTGGTGGCTGTCACGCCCCCTCCCATAGACTTGCATTGAGGCAGCATGGTCGTGACATCACGAGGGGCATGGCCAACCCCTGCAAAGCGAAAACAGCGTTTTCTGAACATTTAGTTCCGAACGCTGACCAGTCGAGTACCCCTTTAAGTAGCCCCACAAAGAAGGAATGGAGCTGTAGCCTTACAGCCCTTATTCATTCCAGGGACAATTTTGTTCCCATTGTCTGGATCAGTACTGGTCCCAGTGGTCAAACCCCTAACAATTAACTTGTTATCCATAACAATATGAGATGGGCATACATGTTTAAAGGTAGAATTAATCTAAAAATCTATAAAAAAAAAAAAAAATCTGCCCATGTTATAATTTTGTGTGTTGACGTATAGCATAAATAAACTTGAAAAATAAAATTTGTTTAGCAAATAGATAATTTCCTATATTTGTAATGTCTATTCATCTAGAATAAAAAACAAAAAAAACAGACAATAAGATTCTTTATTAGGGATGTATGGTCCACTAGAAGCATAGTTTCTAGAGCAAACTAATCAATACATTTCCAAATGGTAGCAACATATGGTAGCACAGAGAAGGCGTACAGCTCTATAGTACATAGTATAGAGACGTAGAAGCATAGAATGTATGGGCAGATAAGAACCATTCAGGCCATCTAGTCTGCCCAATATTCTGAATACTATGAATAGTTCCTGACCCTATGTTATTTAAAGGATAGCCTTATACCTATCCCATGCATGCTTAAACTCATTCACTGGATTTGCTATTCCTACACTATTCCATTCATCCACTACTCTCTCTATAAAGTAATACTTCTTATAGGCATGCTAACACCTTTGCCTACTGTTGTACCAGTGTATTACCTACACGAACAAGGTTCTGCCGTGTAAATGAGCACTTAAATAGTCACTATCCTTTCAAGAAATTTAAGTATATGTGTATTTAGATGAGGAGGATTTGTCTGTATAAATGAGGAGTAACACTATTTTTGACCATTATATAACTCATATATGGCATTTTTCACTAGTTTTCCCCTCTGCAGGCTCCATTTCTAATTTTTAGTTGTCCCTGAGCTGTGAAGAGGAGAGTTAAGAGGAGATTCTGCTCCCCAATAGCTCTATAGTGTACCCACAAAATCAGCTGCAGTAGGACATTATGGAGGAGGACATTATGGAGCAGTACTGAGCAGTGTAACATGTGATTCAAGTACTGGGGTAAGATTGAATACTAAAAGCTGCTGGAGCTTTTTACTGCCCCTGTGTCTCTCCAGACACTCCCTCCTCCTCCTCCATTTCCCCCCTACATAGACTTTTCTGGGTAGCATTTACCCTGATGCCTCGATGACCTGATCCATCTCAAAATAGACTTTGGCAGTTTTTTTTTTTTTTTAGGGTGAATCTTTTTTTTTTCTAAAATTATATTATTACATAGTATCTTATTTTTGTGTTTACTATGGATTGATACAAAGTTTGTTGAAAGCTTAGTGACTATTTAAGATGCAGATTGCGATTTTTCTATTTGGCTGTGTTGTGTAAAATGTCTGGCATGAGGCTTGACCCAACACACATCAACAGAATGGAAATGCTACTGGCTGTAACTGCAATGCGTACAGTGAGTTATTGAATTATCTTTATGCTTGTAATTTTTGCTATTATGTCTATCTATGTGTCTATATCTATCTTTGGTAAATACCGTTTATATATATATATATATATATATATATATATATATATACACTAGCTGAGTTCCAGGTGTTGCCTGGTTGGGGAGGAAAATAAACAAAGGAGGAAGCTTTTGACTCCTATCCTGACCTCCTATCCCGACCTCTTATCCTGACCTCCTATCCCGTCCTCCTATCCTGTCCTCCTATCCTGTCCTCCTATCTCGACCTCCTATCCTGACCTCCTATCCCGACCTCCTATCCTGACCTCCTAACCCATCCTCCTATCCTGTCATCATATCCCGTCCTCATATCCCACCCTCCAATCTCGACCTCCTATCCCAAACTCCTATCTCGACCTCCTATCTCATCCTCATATCCTGTCCTCCTATCCCGTCCTCATATCCCATCCTCATATCCCGTCCTCCAATCTCGACCTCCTATCTCGACCTTCTAACTCGACCTCCTATCTCTACCTTCTATCTCAACCTCCTATCCCGACCTCCTATCTTTACCTCCTATCCCGACCTCCTATCTCGAGCTCCTATCCCGACCTCCTATCCCACCCTCATATCCTGTCCTCATATCCCATCCTCATATCTGTCCTCATATCCCGTCCTCCTATCTCGACCTCCTATCTCGACCTCCTATCCCGACCTCCGATCCTGTCCTCCGATCCTGTCCTCATATCCCAACCCGTAATATGTGTACCAGGTATTGAAATATATCCAGCCGTACAGAAGTTATGTGGGAACATACATTTAACATTGATTTGCATGGGACTTTAAACAAAAAAAAACACCCTCACAAATGGGGGTTAAATCACCTATCCTATGTTTGTTGTTGACATATAAGTAACATGAGTGCCAAGTTTCATGTTAACATCTTTAGCCGTATGGACGTGATGCTGGAACACACACACACATACACACACACACACATGTTGAGTTTTATATATAGGTGTGAAGGCTAATTTATTGGCCTGTATTTGTGGGAGGGGCGGGGATTCCCTATAACAACCCACGGCCGTACCTGGCCTTCACCCCACGGGTTCTTCACGTCCCACCCAATCCTCCCTAAATTTTATATTTACTCTATGATTAGCATTAAACATCTGGGTATGCCCTCTATTTTCTCAGGTCTACTCGTTCGTGGCAGTATATGGCACAACACTAACTGCCTTAATAAGTTACATGGTTTAGTAGGGAACAGGAGTTAGTAAGAGGTTCAGTAAGGTAGGCTCGCTATGCTAATGAGCACCGACCACAATTATATATATATATATATATATATATATATACATACACACATACACACACAGTGGAGGGGAAAGTATTTAGTCAGCCACCAATAGTGCAAGTTCTCCCACTTAAAAAGAGGAGGACGAGAGAGGTCTGTAATTTCCATCATACGTACACTTCAACTATGAGAGACAGAATGGTGGGAAAGAAGACAGGAAATAACATTGTAGGATTTCTAATGAATTAATTGGAAAATTCCTGGGTAAAATAAGTATAATACCTATAAACAAGCAGGATTTCTGGCTCTCACAGACCTGTAACTTCTTCTTTAAGAATCTCCTCTGTTCTCCGCTCGTTACCTGTATTAATGTCACCTATTTGAACTTGCAATCAGTATAAAAGACACACAACCTCAAACAGTCACACTCCAAACTCCACTATGGCCAGGACCAAAGAGTTGTCGAAGGACACCAGAAACCAAATTGTAGACCTGCACCAGGCTGGGAAGACTGAATCTGCAATAGGCGAGCAGCTTGATGTGAATAACTCAACTGTGGGAGAAATTATTAGAAAATGGAAGACATACTAGACCACTGATAATCTCCCTCGATCTCGGGCTTCACGCAAGATCTCACCCCGTGATGTCAAAATGATCACAAAAACGGTGAGCAAAAATCCCAGAACCACACGGGGGGACCTAGTGAATGACCTGCAGAGAGCTGGGACCAAAGTGACAAAGGCTACTATCAGTAACACACTACACCGCCAGGGACTCAAATCATGCAGTGCCAGACGTGTCCCCCTGCTTAAGCCAGTACATATCTGGGCACATCTGAAGTTTGCTAGAGAGGCATTTGGATGATCCAGAAGAGTACTCGGAGAATGTCATATGGTCAGATGAAACCAAAGTACAACTTTTAGGTAAAAACTCAACTCGTCATCTTTGGAATAGAAAGAATGCTGAGTTGCATCCAAAGAACACCATACCTACTGTGACCATGAAGGAGTGGCTTCGTAAGAAGCATTTCAAGGTCCTGGAGTGGCCTAACTAGTCTCCAGATCTCAACCCCATAGAAAACCTTTGAAGGGAGTTGAAAGTCCTTTCAACTCTAGAGGAGATCTGCATGGAGGAATGGGCCAAAATACCAGCAGCAGTGTGTGAACACGTTGTGAAGACTTACAGAAAACCTTTGACCTCTGTCATTGCCAACAAAGGGTATATAACAAAGTATTGAGATGATCTTTTGTTATTGACCAAATACTTATTTTCCACCATAATTTGCATATACATTCTTTAAAAATCAGACAATGTGATTTTATGGATTTTTTTTCTCATTCTGTCTCTCATAGTTGAGGTATACCTATGATGAAAATTACAGGCCTCTCTCATCTTTTTAAGTGGGAGAACTTGCACAATTGGTGGCTGACTAAATATTATTTCCCCACTGTATATGATATTTTTATTATATATATATATATATATATATATATATATATATATATATATTATATATATATTTTTTTATTTTTTATTTTTGCAGGAGAGTTACATGTATCTACATAAAGAGGTCACTGTGTCTGCCCAGCTGCACTGTAATCTAGACACGATCATGATCTGTGCATAACTTGACTCCTTTTGATTCTACCTCTAACCCTGATCATATTTGCATAGCTACCTGTAAATGATAGTCTGGATATTATGTTTACGTTATTTTATTGTGTCTGCTACTTGCAACAATAACTCATATCCTGAACGATGAGTCAGATTTGAATTCTATTGTAGCAACATATACAAATAAATCTACATCTGTATCCACGCCTTACACTACTAGTGCTAGAACGTGTACATTGTGTGCCCATGTTATGGTTACAGGAAATGATTCAACCTTGACAACGAGGGAAGTGATAGTGTTGTAATCTCACTTACCTAATTATTTACTAATATCTTAACATCGGTGTACAGTCCTGTGCATTTAACCTTTATTCATTTAGATTGTAATAAACAAGCTATAAGGTGCCCATAAATTCATTTAAACGGCCAATTTCAACCATAAGGAATTTTTGTTGGGTGCAAAAAAAAAACTATTACTACAATGACAGATCACCTTTGTCTGACATGAAGTCAGCCTTGATTGAAAATGTTATCTGCTAGTTGGATGAAAGATTCCTCATCTAGGAACAATCTTTTCAATGAAGAATGTTCTCAGAAAGATTGTTTCTCCTTCGCTTTAAATCATCGATGAATTATGGCTGGTATCCATAACTGTAATGGTCAATATAGACCAAAAACATGGATGGTTGCATCAGCAAAACTACTGTTCATCAGTCAATGGTTCAATGGCCATAAATATTCTATATAATATATATATGGCCACCTTTACTTATATCAGCTGTGAGACTAAAGCCAGCCATACACATGAAATTTGTTCAGCGGACGGCCAGCTATTTTGCCAGATTCCACCATAAACATTCACTCACTTTATTCAGCCAGAGGACCTTAAAGGGGTTCTCCACTGCCCTGCCTTCCGGAGCTCCGCTCGCGGCGTCCGGAAGTTCATTACTCCGAACACTGTGTGCGGGCTTCCTTGTTCGAGGCTGCTCCCTCGTGACGTCACAGCCGCCACATCGTGACGTCATGCCCGCCCCCTCAACGAAAGTCTATGGGAAGGGGGCGCGACCGCTGTCGCGCCCCCTTCCCATAGACTTTCGTTGAGGGGGCGGGCGTGACGTCACAAGGGGGCAGCCTTGAATACGGAAGCCCGCACACAGCGTTCAGAGTAATGTACTTCCGGACGCTGCGAGCGGAGCTCCGGAAGGCAGGGCAGTGGAGAACCCCTTTAAAGGGGTACTCCAATGTTTTTAAATCAACTGGAGCCAGAAAGTTAAAGATATTTGAAAATTACTTATATGGAAAAAATCTTAATCTTTCCAGTACTTATCAGCTGCTGTATACTACAGAGGAATTTGTGTAGTTCTTTCCCGTCTGACCACAGTGCTCTCTGCTGCCACCTCTGTCCGTGTCAGGAACTGTCCAGAGGAGAAACAAATCCCCAAACCTCTCCTGCTCTGGACAGTTTCTGACACGTCCAGAGGTGTCAACAGAGAGCACTGAGGTTAGAATGGAAAGAACTACATAACTTCCTCTGGAGCATACAGTAGCTTATTAGTAGTACTGGAAGGATTAAGATATTTTAAAAGAAGTAATTTACAAATCTGTATAACTTTCTGGCACCAGTTGATTTGAAAACATTTGTATTCCACCGGAGTATTTCTTATGATGGCCATACACGTTAGACAAACCTTGGATGAGTCTTTTGTTCTCAAGGTAAATAAGGTGTATGGCAGCAGCTATTTACCATGCAGTTGTATAGAGGGGTTGTATTAAATAGCTGTCAGCCCAGTAGAACTATGCCCATCTTGTGTTATATATAAAAAAAAACTTTACTCACCTCCAGCGATTCTACCGTGCCTCAGGTGTTCTGCTCTGGTCCCCTGCAGCTATCCTCTTCCTGAGCTGCAGTGTGATGCCTGGGCCCAGGAAGCACCCTGACCCAATGTGTTATACTGCCACCAGGCGAGTCCAGGGCCCTAGTGATTTCCTGCCTTGGCCAGCAATTTGCTGGGCTGCAGCTCAGGAAGGGGATGACAATGGGGAACAAGAGTAGGACAGCAGATACACCGTGGGAGCGCTGGAGGTGAATACAGGATTATTTGTTATAACATACAATGGTCATAGTTCTAAACCGCCCTCCAGCTGGATAACCCCTTTAAAGGGGTACTCCACTGGCCAGCATTCAAAAGTAAATGTTCTAAAGCTGTTTTCGCGCTGCGGGGGTTAGCCACGCCCCTTGTGACATCATGGCCACTCCCCCTCAATGCAAATCTATGGGAGGGGACGTCATGCCCCCTTTCATAGACTTGCATTGAGGGGGCGTGGCCGTGACATCACAATGAGGCGTGGACGATCCCCGCAACGCGAAAATAGCTTTAGAACATTTACTTCCAAATGCTGGCCAGTGGAGTCCCCCGTTAAGCCAAGAAGAGGTGCATCAATAGAATGTTAGGGACCCATCCAAAATAAGGCCACCTCTGTGTGGTGGATGGGGGACATGTTTTGATCAAAAAATGCGCTAAGTTTAGAAGTAGTGAAGTTTAGAATATTCCATATCTACAGTGCTCATGTGTCTTTGCATTTGCAGAGTGCTGTTTCAACCTTTTCTTCTGCATGTTTTGCATTTGCCATAGCAGCGTGCACCTGCACATTTATCTTAATAATGGAGGTGCTGACTACTTTAGTTTTTGCATAGTAGTCACATATGAACATAATAGTGCTTGTATACTATTATTTTGATTATTACATTGTCAAAAGTATATGGACACCTATCCATCATAACTAAATGTACTTATTCACGTATAGTTGTGCTTCCTTTGCAGCTATAAAAGCATCCACACTGTGTATTTCCATAGGTAGCATCCGCAGGGCATCTGCCAAAGCCAGATTCATCCATCATACTGCAAGACAGTGAAACATAACATTAGTCAACCATAGGGACTCATTTCATAAAAACTCCTGTGCACAGTTTCTCCACAGTCAGGCTGAAAATTTGAAGCACCGTACAGAAATATTTTTATGTGCCACACTCTATGTCCGTCTTAGTAAGTGTTTCGAGGGTGGATGCTCATGATTAGGGTGCTTTCACACTAGTGCAAGATTGCTGGATCCGGTTGGGAAAGGCGAAAACCGTCCGCTCCCATATCCCAGCCGGATCCGGACCGAACCCCATTCATTTCAATGAGCCGACCCCTTAAAGGGGTACTCGAGTGGAAAACATTTTTTATTAAATCAACTGGTACCAAAAAGTTAAACAGATTTGTAAATTACTTCTGTTAAAAAATATGAATCCTTCCAGTACTTATTAGCTACTGTATGATCCACAGGAAGTTCTTTTCTTTTTGAATTTCCTTTCTGCCTGACCACAGTGCTCTCTGCTGACACCTCTGTCCATGTCAGGAACTGTCCAGAGCAGGACAGGTTTCCATGGGGATTTGCTCCTACTCTAGACAGTTCCTAAAATGGACAGAGGTGTCAGCAGAGAGCACTGTGGTCAGGCAGAAAGGAAATTAAAAAAGAAAAGAACTTCCTGTGGATCATACAGTAGCTAATAAGTACTGAAAGGATTAAGATTTTTTTTTTATAAAAGTAATTTACAAATCGGTTTAACTTTCTGGCACCAGTTGATTTAAGAAAATGTTTTCCAGTGGAGTCCCCTTTTAAGGACTCAGCATTTTTCCGTTTTTGCATTTTCATTTTTTCCTCCCTACCTTTTAAAAACCATAACCCTTTCAATTTTCCACCAAAAATCTATGGTGAAAAAAAAAAAAATAATAATCATTGTGAGACAAAATAAAAAAAAATAAAAAAAAACACCATTTTGTAACTTTTGGGGGCTTCCGTTTCTATGCAGTGCATTTTTTGGTAAAAAATGACACCTTATCTTTATTCTGTAGGTCCATACGGTTAAAGTTATACCCTACTTATATAGGTTTGATTTTGTTTTACTTCTGGAAAAAAATCCTAACTACATGCAGGAAAAATATACGTTTAAAAATGTCCTTTTCTGACCCCTATAACTTTTTAATTTTTTCCGCATATGGGGACATATGAGGGCTCATTTTTTGCGCGGTGATCTGAAGTTTTTATCAGTACCAATTTTGTTTTGATCGGACATTTTGATTGCTTTTTATACATTTTTTATGGTATAAAAAAGTGACCAAAAATACGCTATTGTCTACTTTGAATTTTTTTTTACATGTACGCCATTGACCGTGTGGTTTAATTAATAATATATTTTTATAGTTTGGACATTTATGCATGCAGCAATACCACATATGTTGATATTTATTTTTATTTACACAGTTTTTTTCATGGGAAAAGAGGGGTGATTCAGACTTTTATTAGGGAAGGGGTTAAATCACATTTATTAACACTTTATTTTAACTTTTTTTTCCAATGTTATAGCTCCCATAGGGGGCTATTACATTGCACACACTGATCACTTACACTGATCAATGCTATGCCATAGCATTGATTAGTGTTATCGCCGCTCGACTGCTCCTGCCTGGATCTCAGGCACGGAACAGTCATTCGGCAATCGGACAGCGAAGAGGCAGGTAGGGACCCTCCTCGTGTCCATATAGCTGATAGGGATAGGTAAAACCGCGGTGGTCCCGATCAGCCCGACTCAGCTGGCGGGAAGGTTTCATTTTCACTTCAGACGCGGCGATCAACTTTGATCGCTGCGTCTGAAGGGTTATTACTGGGCATCACGGCGATTGGTGATATCCGGTATTAGCAGCAGGTCCCGGCCATTGATTGCCAACGGGACTGACCCGATATGGCCAACCCGTTATATCGCGAGAGACGGCGCAGGACGTAAATATACGTCCTGCGTCGTTAAGGGGATAAACAATAATCATTGTTGGATACCCCTTTATTTTCTGATTCAATTGTACTCTTTCCTTAAAGGGGTAATCTGTCCCTAGACATCTTATCCCCTATTCAAAGGATAGATCTCCATTTTTGCACCGCGGCGTTATGAACATTTATGTTACGAAAAGCCGGGTTCAGGCGTCCGTGGTCGTGACATCACGCCACGCCCCCTTCATTCATGTCTTTGGATAGGGGCGTAGTAGCCCTTTAAGTATCTAAGGTACCAGGATGTTGCATAAATGAAGGGACTGTTCAGCAATGGAATCCATTTTCTACTGTTACTCAGTGCAATGATATACTCTAAGTCTTAATATCAATTATACCAAGAATATTACCAATATCATTAGGTAGCTTAGACAATAATACGCACGGAAAGATTTTCTTATGAATGCCTTCCTATTTCCTCTGTACCATTATCAATAACATTTCCATAAGCATTTTCACACACAACTTCTATGAGCTTCAGAAGGAAGCACCAACCTAGAAAAATAACAAACAGAATTTAACCTAAAATTTTCGATACTCTGAGCGGTCCTGCCAGTTTCTTTTGTATATACAGCTGCCTCTTATTTTTTTTTAAATGGAATTACAGCCAGAAGATAGACCAGACTAAAAGCAATAATACCCTCTTACATTTGATAAGCTTCGATGCTCATATTTGTACATTACTGAAACTGGAAAGTCTACCAGCTAACATAAATGACCGTACATAATTATATCACGGTAATTTTATTTTCTTAGATTTATATCTACTAACTTAATCATTTACCTCCTCCTCAGCATTAACAAAGGCAATTTTCTGAATCACTGTAGTAATCATTTACATATACTCATCATTTTATATACATTATGAGGATTCCAGGTCTCATATGATGATAGACTTGAAATGACAGCTGCAATCCTTAAACCATCATAGCAAAAATGCGATATTGTAATAGAAATGTGACGGGTGAAAATTACTTCCTAATAATATGCAGGTCTGGTGGAAAGTTAGCTCAAAAGACTTTAAAGGGGTACTCCGCCCCTAGACATCTTATCTCCTATCCAAAGATCTCGGCTGCGGCACCGCAGACATCGATGCACAGAGCAATCTTCGCTCCGGGCCGGATGACTGGCGATGCGGGTCGGAGGCTCGTGACGTCACGGTCACACGCCGCTCGTGACATCATGGTCATGCCCCCTCAATGCAAGTCTATGGGAGGGGGCATGGCAGCCATTACACCCCCTCCAATCGACTTGCATTGAGGGGGTGCTGCCGTGACGTCACGAGCCTCCGGAGCTGCATCCGACGCTCTAAAGGAACACCGGGTGCAGCAGGGAGATCGTGGTTGTCCCCAGCGGCAGGATCCCCATGACCAGACATCTTATCTCCTATTGGATAAGATGTCTAGGGATGGAGAACCCCTTTAAAGTGAACTGGTGAGATGATTTATGCTGTCCTGTGTGAAAGCAGGACATAATAGAGGAAGAGAAGCTGAGCTCTGTGATATATAGGGATACCTGATTTGGAAAAGAGCAAAAGAGTAAAAATCATGACAGGACTCCTTTGAAGAGACAGCAAGAGTCCTGCTTATCCTGCCTAGTCCTAGTGATTGACAGCTTTCCCTGTGTCAGTGTATGTACCGGTAAGGCTGTCAATCACTGTGTGTAGGTGGGGTCAGCAGGACTCTCAGTGGTTCTCTTAGGAGTCCTGATAGGAGTCCTGATATTTGAACAGAAATCTAGTTTCTAATCACATGGAGGGAGATTTATCAAAACCTGCCCAGAGGAAAAGTTGCCCAGTTGCCTATAGCAACCAATCAGATTGCTTCTTAATTTTTTAACAAGGCCTCTGCAAAATGAAAGAAGCAATCTGATTGGTTGCTATGGGCAACTGATCAACTTCTCTTTTATACAGGTTTTGATTAATCTCCCCCATGGAGAGTACTTACCCCTTTTGCTAGGAAACAGACCTCTCACCAACCAAGCCAGAACACCCTGCTCTGTACTGATCAGGGCCAAAAAGCCCAATACAGATGTCTACAGATGGGTCCTCTTCCCTTCTGGGGAGATTTCTGGCTTGGCATTAAATCCCGATCAGTTTATGAGACTGGAGCTACAGCTAAAGTTTAGGGAATGTTACCTGTGAAGGTGGTGTGATGAGTTGCTTTGCATATTCCTTATATCTATTTCACAGAGCTCAGCTTCTTGTCCTCATAAACTGTGTCAATGGGCAGTATAAATAACAATAACCTAACAGGTTTCAAGGGGTACTCCGCCCCTAGACATCTTATCCCCTATCCATAGGATGCAGGATCCCTGCG
Source organism: Hyla sarda (assembly GCF_029499605.1). NCBI lineage: Eukaryota > Metazoa > Chordata > Amphibia > Anura > Hylidae > Hyla > Hyla sarda. Next base: position 51,546,186 of record NC_079193.1, read on the forward strand.
ATCTTCCTGCTGCATCCGGCTTTTTTTTAGAGTGTCGGGTGTAGTACTAGAGGCTCGTGACATCATGTCCGCACCCTGCTCATGATGTCATGGCCACACCCCATCAATGCAAGTCCATGGGAGGGGACATGACGGCCGCCACGCCCCCTCCAATAGACATGCATTGAGTGGGCATGACCATGACATCATGAGCCTCCACCCTGCATCACCAGTCATCTGGCACTGAGCGAAGTTCACTTTTTGTACCAGATGTCTGGGGTGCCACAGCCGAGATTGCGGAGGTCCCCAGCGGCCGGACCCCCACGATCAGACATCTTATCCTCTATCCTTTGGATAGGGAATAAGATGTCTAGGGGCGGAGTACCCCTTTAATTTAAAGCTGTTATTACAGCAAAAGGGGGTTCTACCAATTACTTAGTCATGAAGCAGCCATTAGTTTTTCAATTTATTTAATGTGCTGCCAAATGGTTCCTCTGCATGGCACCATATTACGGAGGTATACAGTATCTCTGTAATACAGCATCCAGAACACAGTGCAATATATTGAAGCAAAAATAAAACCTCTTTATGAAATCAGTGGCATATGGAAGTAGAGTATAGCACAGTCCATAGATTTCTTTGGGTGTCACTATGGCTCCACACCATCTGGATTTTGTATGGGACCGGATTATCTTAAGTTGGCAGCAGCTGTTTAATAGTACAGCGATCCTTATTGTCATGCTGACAATGAATCATACACAGTGTGTGATCAACTATCAATCTAAGGTCATCTACAATGAAACCTACAGTAATCCAGCCTGTCTAATCTAATCATATGTAAGATGTTTCCTTGTATTCTACTCACAGATCAAATGGAAAATGGTTCTTTGGCCTCCCGCTGATCAAACATTGATGGCCTATCCTAAGGAGGATATCTATATTCTACTTGGTCAGGATAGAAAATCCCTTTCATAGCCTCTGAGGCCTTGATTCCAATGCTATTTTTATTTTGTTGCACCCCCTTCCCCCATTCCTCAGATATAGGATTTTTATACAGTAAAACCTCTGTGAGACAACCATCCAAAATGTGAAAGACTCTTACCAATTCACAGAGCAAAAATAATTCCTTATACAAAAGATGGGATCCAACAAAGATCAAGCATATGTCCGGCTCACTATCCTCTCCAAGAAGAAAATATGTTCCTATTAATATGTAGCTTTCCAATATCATTCTCATTTATTCTGTTAGATAAACAGCTGTCATTCACATTAATGCATGTTATCAGTTCTGCTGGTCTTTACATGTCAGCATGCAGCAAGAGGTGCCAATATGCCCAATAAAGCCATGAATTTAAAGTCATTCTAAGGACAAACAGTTGACATTTATCATGTAGGGTTTGTTGAATGTAGTCACATCATGAGATCCTGAATACATATGGACACAGTAATTGGGGACAGAGTGAGTTTTGCTTTGTTTTGTTTTCAGACATTGGAGGCATTAAAGGTGTAGTCCACCCCTAGACATCTTATTCCCTATCCTAGACATCCGGTGCACAGAGAGAACTTCACTCCATGCCGGATGACTGCCGATGCGGGTGGAGGCTCGTGACTTCATGGTCATCGGCACTAGTGACGTCACGGCCACACCCCCTCAATGCAAGTCACGACCACGTCCCCTCCCATAGACTTGCACATAGGGGGCGTGGTCGCGACGTCACGAGCAGGGCGTGGCCGTGACGTCATGAGCCTCGGGCGCTGCACCCGATGCTCTAAACAAATGCCAGGTGCAGCAGGGAGATCACGAGGGTCCCCAGCGGCGGGACCCCCGCGATCAAACATCTTATCCCCTAACCTTTTAGGGGATAAGATATCTAGGAGGGAGTACCCCTTTAAAGGAACCAAGCAGTAGACATTTCCAGATGCCTGCATAGAAGTCCATAAAGGGAATAGAATTCCCAATCCCATTTTAGATAAAAGCTGGCCTGGTGACCAGCTGATCATCAGTGGTCCAGTGTCAGAAGCCACATGTTGGTCATCCACATGAATGGCAGACAATGTAACAAATTATAAAAGGATGGGTCAGCCAGAATCATATTCCCTCTTCGTGACCAATCTATCAGAGGCTCATGGAGGGGATATCCCTCTGTAATGTTCATGTGCGCTAGTAGAGCTTATGGAAAAGGATTGCCATCCAAAGAGTTTCATATAGTATTCACAGCTACTGATCTCATTTGAGAGTGATGTCCTAATATTGTAGAACAATAATTCTTAAAAGAATGGCTGATACCAACAGACAAAAATGTGTATCGTATGGAAAATAACATTCACAGGTGGGGGGTACAGATATTTAGAAATTAACTTTTAATAATATTGATCAAAAGTGAACCCAACTACAAAAATACAAAAAACAAAGACACCTCCACAGTGGGTAATCCTACTCCACCCTGGACCAAAAAATGCTCATAGGAAAAAGAATAGAGCAGAAAAAAATCCACAAGCAACTATTAGAGGACAAAATACCTTGGGTAAATGAGAGCAAGAGGACAACATGGGAATACAGTTTGGGATGGTCCACAGACCACGGGTGTATTCTCCCTAGTATTTCCTACTGGGAAATGTGTGGTGGGACTATCCCTTCTCCCTCTACCCGTCCTAAAAAGGTTGACCCCCATGTCCCAATCTTCCCCTTGTCTCACCCTAGAATTTCCTAAAATAATAAACACATTTGATGCACACAATCCGACGTGTTTTAGCCACATATAGTGGGTTCCTCAGGGTAAAACATTTACAAATTTCAAGACAGCACAAAAGTAGGTATTGTTCGGCACTGTCACTACTGAACTCCTAATGGTGAAATTGTGCTATATAGTTGCTTGATGTATAGAAGTGGGGTGGTGCTCTGTCTGTATAGTTCATAATGTACAAATCGAAAAGCACAAAGGAATAAAGAGACGGCAACTATCCCAATCTTCGTAACTTCTTTACTGATCAGCAATATTCACATCATTGCAGGGGGAGACATGCAGGGTGTACAAAAAAAACGAGGTTACAGCAGCCGTTTCATACTAGTTGTGCTTCATCGGGCCTCTCATTCACTACTAGTCACAGGTAAGACTAAATAGGGGAGTGCTTCACCATCACCAATCACAATTGATTACACCTATTCACGTGACCAAAAGCATTAAAGACAATCCTGAAGGTTAGTAGACATGTGCAATTCGGTTCGGCATGAATGTCAAATTTACCGAATTTTGCCGTTTTCGTGCATTCGGGCCGTTCCGAATGCACGAAAACATTTTTTTGAATATTTCCGAATAGCACCGATAAAATTAATAGCAACATAATGAATGCATTCGTTATCCGAAAACAAAAGCATTAATTATTTACCAAATGCATGCGGTAAAAAAACAAAATAAAGAATTCTTTCAAATTTTTCATTGTTCCTTGCGCTACACTGTTTCTGACTGTTAGTTACTGTTTTACTGTTACTAAGGTGCCTCCAGCTGTTGCAAAACTACAACACCCACCCAGCATGCGTCTGTCTGGGAATGCTGGGAGTTGTGGTTTTGCAACAGCTGGAGGCACACTTTGCATTCGCGCAATGCTTTTTAATTCATTTTCAAATTCCGCTGGCTTTTGTCAGAAATGGGTGACCAGGTCAATGACATGCAAAGTAATTGCCGTGGGAACATTTTTCATTCATAAAACTGCAGGCATAATTGGATAATTGCCGTGTAGAACGCTTAGGACACCAAACATTCCACATTGCAATTATCCAATTAAGTCTGCGGTTTTATGAATGAAAAATGTTCCCACGGCAATTACTATGTCATTGACCTCAATAACCCGACAATCAAACACATCGATCAAACACATCAATCATTCATACAGCATTCATTCATTCATTTACTCATTCATTCAACATTTCTTTATATATTAATAATTTATTCATACATAATGTAATGTTGAATGAATGAGTAAATGAATGAATGAATGAATGCTGTATGAATGATTGATGTGTTTGATCGTCGGGTGATTGAGGTCAATGACATGCATAGTAATTGTCGTGGGAACATTTTTCATTGATAAAACTGCAGGCTTAATTGGATAATTGCTGTGTAGAACGCTTAGGACACCAAACATTCTACACTGCAATTATCCAATTAAGTCTGCGGTTTTATGAATGAAAAATGTTCCCACGGCAATTACTATGCATGTCATTGACCTGGTAACCCATTTCTGACAAAAGCCAGCGGTGAAAATGAATTAAAAAGCATTGCGCGAATGCGTGTGTTTGCCAAAGTGTGCCCCCAGCTGTTGCCATACTACAACTCCCAGCATGCCCAGACAGCCGCATGCTGGGTGGGTGTTGTAGTTTTGCAACAGTTTGATCGATGCGTTTGATTGTCGGGTGATTTATGTATAACATCATGTTATACATAAATCACCCGACAATCAAACACATCGATCAAACACATCAATCATTCATACAGCATTCATTCATTCATTCATTTACTCATTCATTCATTCATTTACTCATTCATTTATTCAACATTACATTATGTATTAATATAAATCACATAAAATTATATTATCTTACCTATCTTCCAATGTTCCGATCTCTGCGGCTGCCCTCTTTTCCTGCACACACTCCCGATAATGGTCCCCTGCTTAAAAAAGATTTACCAGAATGTACCCAAATACCAAATGTATACGAAAAATCAAACCCACCCGAATACGAATGTATCCGAAAAAAATCAAACCCGGACACCCGAATACTGAATGTATCCGAAAAAATTAACCCGCCGGACACCCGAATACCGAATGTATCCGAAAAAAAAATGAAACCTGGACACCCGAATACCGAATGTATCTGAAAATCAAGACTGAAAATATTACTGAACAGAAAATTTTATAAAAAACTTCTAAAGGTTAGTACGTCAGACAAATTAATTCATGAAACAACTATCCTTAAGTCCTAATGGACCTAATGTGTTAGTTCTCATAATCCATAAAATTCTTATTGTAGGAGTTTTACACTTCTCAAAATGCCCGGTTCTGGGTTAACCCCTTCAACAAATCTTAAGACTTCTGTATTTCTGCCGTGGACTTCCACTATGTGCTTAATAAGAGGGGGAGCACCTATTCCCGTGCACATAGAATAGAAGTGCTCCCTAATCCTGACAAACAATTGACGGATCGTCTTGCCAACGTAGTAAAATCCCCACGGACCGAAGATGGCATACACTATGCATTTAGAGCGACATGTGATTAATTGTTTTACAGTATGTTCAATACCTCCTATATTAACGTGTTTGCTGCACATGTTGCATTTACAAAAATTGCAGTTTTGAAAAAATTTTATAATTTCAACAACAAATTACTCTCCACTATTAAAGGGGTACTCTACTGCCCCACCATTCGGAACACTTGGCTTGGCAGCCACCACACCCCCTCCCATAGACTTGCATTGAGGGGGCGTGGCATGACGGCACAAACGCCCGTACCCAGTGTTCAGAACAAAATGTTCCGAATGCCGGGGCAACGGAGCACCCCTTTAAAGATCCCCTGATAGCTGCAAAAGGAAACATAGTTATGCTGCTCTTATATTACTACAATTTATTTCACCGTCAACAAGGCAAGAGGCATCACCAACTACAGGGACCCTATAACTTCATGGAACACTTTTGTCAGGTATATTATACTGGTGTCAATGGAAGGATAAAACCAAACAATATAAGTTACTTACACTATGGAGATATAAACGGAGGACATGGAGAATGATTATCTCTATGGGTGAAGCGAGATCTGGATGAGATAGTAGAGTGTAGATAGTAGACATGGTATTGCTGCACAGTCATGAACTGTTTAGCCTGACCATTTCTGGAATAATGCATGTTAGGGCAAACCGTAATGACCTTAAAGGTCAAACCTGATTTCCAGGATCTTTTGAGGCAGGGGCTCCCTGATCTGTATTGATATCTTGTCATGGCTGTGATTGATGTTGTTGAAATGACCAGAGGGATTTCGGCATTGTAACCCAATCTCGTAACTTGTATTTTAATTATCTCTAAGATAAGAATGATTACAACCATTGTACAATTGCTAGAACCATATATACTCACTTTATTCTAACTTTTTGCTACGTTTTATGTGTTACGGCCTTAGTTTACCACCGTCATAACAAACTGAAACAGTAAATTTACCAAAAAAGGAAACATTTTTCATGGACATAAGTATTCAGACCCTTTGAAATTTTGCTTTAGGGCAGTGGTCTCAAACTGTGGCCCTCCAGATGTTGCAAAACTTCAACTCTCAGCATGCCCGGACAGCCAACGGCTGTCCGGGCATGCTGGGAGTTGGAGTTTTGCAACATCTGGAGGCCACAGTTTGAGACAACAGCTCTAGGGTCTCCCATTTTCCTTTGTAATCTCTGAGATGTTTGTACACCTTCACTGGAGTCACCTGTGGTAAAATTCGGTTCACTGGACAGGATTTGGAAAGACACACCCCTGTCTATATAAGGTCTCACAGCTAACAACAAGCCATAAGCTGGAAAGAACTGCCTGTAGGGTGCAGATACAAGATTGTTTGTAGACACTGATCTGAAAAAGGATACAAAAACATTTCTACTGCACTGAAAGTTCCTAAAAGCACAGTGGCCTCCATAATTCTTTAACCCCTTAAGGACATAGGACGTAAATGTACGTCCTGATCCGCTGGTACCAGGACCAGGACGTACATATATGTCCTATACATGATGCGAGCATCATAATGGAGAAGATCGCCGATAATACAGATCAGTTCTATGCCTATGCATAGCACCGAACAGGATTAGCAATCAAATGATTGCTATAAATAGTCCTCTATGGGGGACATAAAAAGTGTAAAAAAAAAGTTAGAAAAAAATGTGAAAAAGTCACTCCCCCCAATAAAAGTGTAAATTGCCCCATTTTCCCATTTACACCCAAAATAACATAAAAATAACTAAATTAATAAACATTTTTTGTATTGCCATGTGCATAGTTGTCCGAACTATCAAAATATAATGTAAACTATTCCATGAACAGTGTAAACGTTAAAAAATGAAAGTCCCAAATTGCTGTGTTTTGGTCACATCACATTTAAAAAAATAGAATAGAATGTAATCAGATATACGCAAAAGTGGTAACACAAAAACTACAGATCACAGCCCAAAAAAATAGCCCTTTTACAGCCCCGTATACGGAGAAATGGGGAAGTTATAGGTGGTCAAAATAGGGCAATTTTAACATACTTATTTTGTGAAAAAGTTTGAGTATTTTTAAAGGCAGTACAATAATAGAAAAGTAGGTAATCATGGGTATAATTTTATTTGTATTGACCCACAGAATTAAGAAAACATGTCATTTCTACCGTTAAGTGTACAGCGTAAAAACGAAACCCTTCAAAATGTGCAACATTTCAGTTTTATTTTCAATTTCCTCACACAAATAATCATTTTTTGGGTTTCCCGTACATTTTATGGTAAAATTAGTGATGTCATTACAAAGTACAATTGGTCAAGCCAAAAACAAGCCCTTACTTGGGTCTGTTTATGGAAATATATAAGAGTTATGATTTTTAGAAGGTGAGGAGGAAAAAACGAAAACGCAAAAATGAAATTGTCTGTGTCCGTAAGGTCAAAATGGGCTGTTTCTTTAAGGGGTTAATGGAAGATGTTTGGAGCTGGCCGCCCCACCAAACTAAGTAATTAGGGATGAAGGGGGGTTACCAAGCACTTAATAGTCCCTCTGTCTCAGATCCAAATATCCTGTGTGCAAATTGGAGTAACTGCCAGAAGGTCAGCCATCACTGCAGCAGCTACCAATCTTGGATTTATGACGAAGTGGCCTAGAAAGAAGCTTCTCCTCAGTAAAAGACACATGAAAGCCGCTTGGACCTTACAGAGCCTGAGAAAATCTGCACAGAAGAATTGCAGAAAATCCCCCAAATTAAGATGTGCAAACCTTGTGGCATCATACCCAAGAAAACTGGAGGCTGTATTCGCTGCCAAAGGGAACTAAGTAGTGAGTAAAGGCCCGGAATACTTCTCTCAATGCGTAAGGCACAAGGCCTCAATATAGCAAAATGTGAAAGGGTCTGAAGACTTTCTGAATGCATTGTAAGTAGGAAGTAAACAGGTAAACACTATTGGGGAGATTTATCAAAAACCTGTGCAGAGGAAGAGTGGTGCAGTTGCCCATAGCAACCAATCAGATTGCTTCTTTCATTTTCCACAGGCCTCTTTAGAGGCCTGTGGAAAATGAAAGAAGCAATCTGATTGGTTGCTATGGGCAACTGCACCACTCTTCCTCTGCACAGGTTTTGATAAATCTCCCCCTATGTTGGTGATTCTTAGTAACATAATTGTCTGACTGATAGAGGATTTAATGCTTGACAGAGTGTCTACTTTGTTAGCACCATCAACCTCAGTAGAGATTACAAGGAAGGTCAGTATTAGATTTTCCAAATTAAGGTAGACCCTGATCCGTACCACTCATGTGTATCTTTTGTTCTGGAAATTGCTGCATGTCCAAATTCATAAACTCCTGAGGGTATCCACTGCTCTGTCTTAAAAGAGTGTTCTGGAGGGGAAAAAACAAACAAACATTATTTTCACATACAGTGATGCTAGACAGTTAAACAGATTTGTAGATTTCCTCTATAAAAAAAAAAAAAAATCCAGTCTTCCAGCTGCTGTATGCTCCAGTGGAAGTCATACATTATTTTCTGTCTGACTGTCAGGATCCGGACTGGTATGCGGAGAGGACACTGGTGGTGGATCCTCTGTGTCAGTGAGGTGATGGCGTGGGCCGTACCAGGGGAACGGAGTCCAAGAGGTTACTGGTTTTCACCAGAGCCCGCCGCAAAGTGGGATGGACTTGCAGTGGCAGGTAACCCCCAGGTCGTTCCACCCAATAGCGACTCAACCTCACTGACAGCTGAGACAGGCGCGGTACACAAGGACTAGACGGAGGCGAGGTCAAACGTAGCAGAAGGTCAGGGCAGGCAGCAAGGTTCGTAGTCAGGGGCAACAGCAGACGGTCTGGGTACACAGGCTTGGGAACACACTATAATGCTTTCACTGGGCACAAGGCAATAAGATCCGGCAAGGACAGGAAGGGGAAGTGGGTTTATATATGTTGGGGAGTGATTACCACTGATTGGGCCAGGCACCAATTAGTGGTGCACTGGCCCTTTAAATATCAGAGAGCCGGCGCACGCGCGCCGGGACATGACAGCAGGGGAACAGGGCAGGTGAGATGATTGGGATGCGACACGCGGGCGGGCGCGTCCCGCTACGCGGATCGCATCCCCGCCGGCGATAACAGTGCAGCGCTCCCGGTCAGCCGGTCTGAACGGGGCGCTGCACACAGAAGAACGCCGCGAGTGCTCCGGGGAGGAGCAGGGACCCAGAGCGATCGGCGTAACACTGACCACAGTGCTCCCTGCTGCCACATCTGTCCATGTCAGGAACTGTCCAGAGCAGGAGAACAAAAAAGGTTTTCTCTGGGAATTGCTCCTGTTTTGGATAATTCCTGACATGGACAGAGGTGGCAGCAGTGAATCTGTATAATATTCTTCCACCAGCTGACAACATTTTGCTTGCACTCTGGAATACATGGGAACCAAGCACTAGATTTTACTATATATAACGTAGGGACGCCCCCTTGGCTTGATTGACGGCCCGAGTCATTGTTCTGCTCTCTAAGTAGACGGAGCAGACCGGTGACGCAAGCCGTCAATCACGACGAGGCGGCCGGAGCGACAGGACCTGATGAGTATAGCTCCCCGCCAGGGAAATACTTACGGGGCAGCAAGGGGGAGAGTTTATAACTTCATATCCTCACCATCCCTGGGGGCAAAAACCTCCCCCAGGGATTGTGAGGATAAAGATTGTACCATATATAACACATTGCCAAGCGATATATATGGTAAAATCTACTGCTTGGTTCTCTAGAAATGGTGTGAAGATGTAATTCTCCTTTAAAGGAAAACTGTCACCAAGTTCACCCACACTAAACCCAATACACTGGGTTATAGTGTGGGTGAACAGGAGTCCAATGAGGGGTCACTTACTTTTTTTATGTTTTCTTGTCACCGAGTTGTCGTCCACTAAAGTTCCGCTGTTTGCCCTTCACTTGCGCTCTGAAGGCGGGTCCCCCGCCGGCAGCCATGCTTTGGGTCCCGTAGAAAGGGGCCTTAGCCCACCCAGCTTGTTTGCATATTTATTTTCCCCCTGAGCGCAGCACGTCAGGATGGCGCTCTGTGTAGTGTAACTGCGCATGCGCTGGTCCCTTGCTTCACCCGGAAGTCGGGAGTAGCAAGACTTCAGAAAAAGGTATAGATCTACTACCTGGGGTAGCGGGGGACCGGCGCATGCACAATTACACTGCACAGAGTGCCCTCCCGCCGTGCTGCGCTCAGGGGGGGAAAATGAATATGCGAACAAGGGGGGGGCGGGCTAAGGCCCCTTCCTCCGGGACCCAAAGCTAGGCTGCCGGCGGGGGACCCGCTTTCAGAGCGCAAGTGAAGGGCAAACAGCGGAACTTTAGCGGACGACAACTCGGTGACAAGGAAAGACCTGTGTATGGACTCCTGTTTCCCCACACTATGACCCAGTGTATTGGGTTTAGTGTGGGTGAACTTGGTGACAGTTTTCCTTTAAATATTTAGACTGTGTTATAATATTTAGTATTTTGACATTAAAAAGGAAATAAATTATCACAAATGAAAATCTGACAGATTAGTCAAATAAATGTATAAGGAAGTTATGTAAATGAAGAGTTTTTAGTATGATTGAAATTCAGCTAATGACATTATCGGTGCCTGAAGAAGAGATACAGCGTCACAGCTGATAAACCTGAAGTCAAATAAAAAATCACTGCATGTAACTTGGACCCTTTTTGCAAAATGTTTGATATTTATTACTTCAGACCAAAAATGATTAAGACGGTACTCTGGTGGAAAACATTTTTTTTTTTTTTTAAATCAACTGGTGCTAGAAAGTTAAACAGATTTGTAAATGATTTCTATATAAAAAAAAAAAAAAAACTTTCCCCTTCCAGTACTTTTTAGCAGCTGTATGCTTCAGAGGAAATTCTTTTCTTTTTGAATTTCTTTTTTGTCTTGTCCACAATGCTCTCTGCTGACACCTCTGTCCGTGTCAGGAACTGTCCAGAGCAGCATAGGTTTGCAATGGGGATTTTCTCCTGCTCTGGACAGTTCCTGATAAGGGCATCAGGTGTCAGCAGAGAGCACTGTGGACAAGACAAAAAAGAAATTCAAAAAGAAAAGAATTTCCTCTGTCACATACAGCTTCTAAAAAGTACTGGAAGGGTTCAGATTTTTTAATAGAAGTCATTTACAAATCTGTTAAACTTTCTGGCACCAGTTGATTTAAAAAATAATGTTTTCCACAGGAGTACCCCTTTAATATTTTTGAATAGAATAGAATAGAATATTTTTTTAATATACCCCTTTAAGATTTTTTTTAATAGAAGTCATTTACAAATCTGTTTAACTTTATGGCACCAGTTGATTTAAAAAATAATGTTTTCCACCGGAGTACCCCTTTAATATCATGTCTATGGAAAATGTCTCATAGCATTGGAAATTGTAGTGTGTTTATTCTATTGTTCTACCCCCGCTTGTTTTTTTTTGTCTGATAACAAAGTACATGCTTACTGTAGATCAGTGTTTCCCAACAGCCTTCGGCTGTCCGGGCATGCTGGGAATTGTAGTTTTGCAATAGCTGGAGGAACACTGGATGAGAAACACTGCTGTAGAAGATAGTGTTTGCTACTAACAAACAAGGAAAAAGCCTGAAGCACAAACAATGTTTTCCGACCCACAGGGTACATTTCCATTCTATTCTTACTACCACAAGTCATTACTGTTACCGTAATATATACTTCTGTGGACAGCATTACAATTTCAAGGGGCTTACCTATGGGAAATTGAGTGAACTAGGTTTTTACTGAGACATAATAGGGCTTCCATAAAAATGCATGATCACTCTACAGTATGCATAGTCCTCTATTTATTTATTTATATAGCGCCTACAGATTCCGCAGCGCTTACAATTATGGGGTACAAACAAAGACAAGTATCAGACATAATATTACACAATAACTATTCAAACAAGAAGTGTGGGGATATATTGAGGATATGTTGGGGATATGCTGGGGATATGTTGAGGATATGTTGGGGATATGTTGAGGATATGTTGGGGATATGTTGAGGATATGTTGAGGATATGTTGAGGATATGTTGAGGATATGTTGGGGATATGTTGGGGATATGTTGGGGATATGTTGGGGATATGTTGGGGATATGTTGGGGATATGTTGAGGATATGTTGAGGATATGTTGGGGATATGTTGGGGATATGTTGGGGATATGTTGGGGATATGTTGAGGATATGTTGAGGATATGTTGGGGATATGTTGAGGATATGTTGGGGATATGTTGAGGATATGTTGGGGATATGTTGAGGATATGTTGGGGATATGTTGAGGATATGTTGGGGATATGTTGGGGATATGTTGAGGATATGTTGGGGATATGTTGGGGATATGTTGAGGATATGTTGGGGATATGTTGAGGATATGATGGGGATATGTTGGGGATATGTTGGGGATATGTTGGGGATATGTTGGGGATATGTTGGGGATATGTTGAGGATATGTTGAGGATATGTTGGGGATATGTTGGGGATATGTTGAGGATATGTTGAGGATATGTTGGGGATATGTTGGGGATATGTTGAGGATATGTTGAGGATATGTTGGGGATATGTTGGGGATATGTTGGGGATATGTTGGGGATATGTTGGGGATATGTTGGGGATATGTTGGGGATATGTTTAGGATATGTTGAGGCCAATTAGAGACTGTTGTAGGCCTGTCGGAAGAGATGTGCTTTTAGGCTACGTTTGAAACTATGTATGTTGTTGTTGAGTCTGAGGGATTGAGGGATAGCATTCCAGAGAACCGGTGCAGCACGAGTGAAGTCTTGGAGACGGGAGTGAGAAGTTCGGATTATAGAAGATGTTAGTGTGAGGTCATTAGCAGATCGGAGAGAACGTGTAGGATGGTAGACAGAGATGAGAGAGGAGATGTAGGGAGGTGAAGCATTGTGGAGAGCTTTGTGTGTGAGACTGAGGATTTTGTACTGTATTCTGGACTGAATTGGTAACCAGTGTAGTGACTGGCAGAGGGAGGAGGCGTCGGTGTAGCAGCTGGAGAGGAAGATGAGTCTGGCTGCGGCATTAAGGATGGACTGGAGAGGAGAGAGTTTGGAGAAAGGAAGGCCTATTAGTAAAGAGTTACAGTAGTCGAGGCGGGAATGAATCAAAGCAATAATGAGAGTTTTAGCAGTTTCAGTAGTGAGAAACGGGCGGATTCTGTAAATGTTTTTGAGATGCAGGTGACAAGAACGTGAAAGAGACTGAATATGGGGAGTGAAAGACAGATCAGAGTCAAGTATAACTCCAAGTCAGCGAGCCTGCTGCCCGGGAGTTATGGTAGTACCACATACCGAGATGGAAATGTCAGGGTTGGGTACAGCATCAGTTGATGGAGAAAGTTCTGTTTTAGAAAGATTTAGTTTCAGATATAAAGAGGACATGATGTCTGAGACGGCAGAGAGACAGTCACTGGTATTCTGTAGGAGTGCAGGGGTGATGTTGGCGGAGGAGGTATAGAGTTGGGTGTCATCAGCGTAGAGGTGGTACTGGAAACCAAATCTACTGATTGTTTTTCCAATGGGGGATGTGTAGAGTGAAAAGAGTAGAGGACCCAGGACCGATATCTATAATTATACGGAGGTAGAAATATTTATTTTTCTTGGAATTTGTTTAAAATATACAAGAAAAAAAAAATTAAGGCATGCTCCATCAGACTCTATAATATATCTAGAGTAGAACATTTCCATAATATATCTAAAGGGGAAAATATATTGCTTTTTTGGAGTGTTTTTATGCACATTGGGAGGAGATTTATCACAATCTGTGCAAAGGAAAAGTTGCCCAGTTGCCCATAGCAACCAATCAGATGGCTACTTTAATTTTGCAGAGGCCTTGTTAAAACTGAAAGAAGCGAGCTGATTGGTTGCTATGGGCAACTGGGCAACATTACCTCAGATAAATCTCCCCCATTTTAGTTTTATGGTGTATTTCTTGGCATTTTGGGGTATTTACAGCAATAAGCTTTTTTTATACAGTATAACACTCTAAACTGCAGTCCTTTTTTATTGATTTTCTATTGCCGAAACTGTTACTGTCATTTAAATTAAACTTTTGACACACAAACATGTTAAACGTTTAGATCAGATGGGGTCTGCTGAGACCCCCTCCAATCATGAGATAAAGTTTCACTCCCTGACTTGGCCCTCAAAGTAGGAAACAGACTCCATAGACTAAAATGTAGCCCAGTGTTTCCCAACCAGGGTGCCTCCAGCTGTTGCAAAACTACAACTACAAAACTACAATAGTTGGCCTATCAAACATGTCATTGGTTCATTGGATATATATATATATATATATATATATATATATATATATATATATATATATACCGTATATATATACATATATATCCCCCCCCCCTGTATTTATATATATATATATATATATATATATATATATATATATATATATGCAGAAATGAGAAAAAAATTACATTTACGCCCAATTGCTTCCAACCGTGCAATTATTTGTTGGTCAAGTGATTAGTCTACATTCCAAAATTAAATTTTTTACTGCGGCAATGAAAAAATACAACTGTACTGAGTTTTGCTGTGGGACTTCTGGGACTTCTTCCGTGTAATGATCAGACACAGAAAAAACTAAGAAGCCCAGAATTAGAAGGAGCTTTGCTTTGGCTAATGTGAATGTCTCTGCCAGACATAAATCTAAGTTGCCTGCAGAATCATGTTCTGGCTGATGACTGTAACATTAAAGAACCAGAGGACAAGACTTATCTCTGCTTCTGGGATGACTCAGACTATATGGCTCCAGAAGACATTTCTAGAGAACATATTCTTTAATAAGCAAGGCCTTTTGTAGTATGATAAAAGACAATACGGTAGTCAAACAAGAAAAGAGCTAGACACTATACAAGGATTGCACACCCAAACACTTAAAGGGGTATTCCAGGAATTTTTTTTATTTGACTGTGCTACAGGGGCTGTAAAGTTAGTGTAGTTCATAATATAGTGTCTGTACCGGTGTGTGACCGTTTTCTCACAATTCTTGATTTTCGCCCCAATATTTACTTTTAACAGCATACAAAATGACCGTTGTCTCAGATTTTTCCCAGGTTGCAATGTGGCCGAGACCTGACTCACTAGTCAGCTGATGACAGGGAGCCTGTCTGCTTCAATGGGTGGAGCGATCGCTTGGTGGGAGAGAGATCAATCTGCAACTAATTCAACAGCCGTAGGCACCCTGATTGAAAACCACAGGTCTGCAGCTCATTTATGTTTCAATGGGTGGGGTGGCTGATGTGTGGGAGGGAGGAAAATGGAATTATGGGATTTGTGGGCAAAGAAGAAAAGTCAAACAGGAAATACCAGTTCACAAAAAGCTAGCCACAGTGTTATGGTAATCTCACAACATAGCCATTTAGCCCCAAGACAAGCGCAGATCCTTCCTAAGCATGTCCATTACTGTCTGCCAGGTACGTACTAAAATCACCTTACAGTGGATAACCCCTTTAATTATTAGCAAATTGTGACAATATTTTATTAGGTCAAAAATGTATACAAACAATGCATTTAAAATCAATTAAAATGATCCCACAAACAAAAAAGGGACCCCAACCAAAAACGAGGAGGCAAGACGCTCTCCCTCCAGGAGCACATGAATAAAGTGACCCCCGATCTACGATGGCCCCGACATACGATAATTTCAACATGCGATGGCCTCTCAGAGGCCATCGCATGTTGAAGGCAGCATCAACATACGATGCTTTTTTATTCGGGGCCATCGCATAAACGGCTATCCGGCAGCGCAGACTGCTTCAGCTTCCACCAGATAGCCGTTTACGGTGCCCCGTGTGCTCCGGTGATGGTCTTCTACCTGTCCTCGGGACTCTGGGGCATCCTCTTCGGGATTCCCTGCATCGCCGGCGCTCTCCATCGTCGTCATCACATCGCCACGTATGCCGTCCCGTCATCCAATAGGAGCGGCGTATGTAGTGACGTGATGGCGGCGACGTGAGAGTGACGATCCTGGGGAAGCAGAGACGTCCGGAGCGTCGGGGACACCATGGGGACGCGGCGACAGCGATGGACGTCGACATACAGGGCAGCGGTGACGAGCGGTGACGGTCCTGAGTGGCGGGGACAGGTGAGTACAACTTCCTATACTTTACATTGCACGGATCCCTCAACATACGATGATTTCAACAAACAATGGTTCATTTGGAACGGATTTCCATCGTATGTTGAAGGACCACTGTAAATGTATACAATCAAGAACCCCACCGCCAATATCAATTATATGTTACTCCCGTATGCTATGGAAATACCTAAGAATCCATAAAAGATGGACAACATCGAATGGTAGTCTCAATAATATCACATCGCTCAGGAAGTTGCCCAGAGCAACGGAACGCGTGGGGTCTGTCAGGAGCACGGGTATTTTTACCACTCCGCAGTCTGTATCGCTTGTTATCTCCACATTGGTATTTACTGTTGGACTATTACTTTAACCATCATTATTGTGTTTACATACTTAGCCATGAGAAGACTACCATTCGATGTTGTCCATCTTTTATGGATTCTTAGGTATTTCCATAGCATACGGGAGTAACATATAATTGATATTGGCGGTGGGATTCTTGATTGTTGTCACGGTGCCGGCTGGCAGGTAGTGGATCCTCTGTGCCAGAGAGGGATTGGCGTGGACCGTGCTAGTGGACCGGTTCTAAGCCACTACTGGTTTTCACCAGAGCCCGCCGCAAAGCGGGATGGTCTTGCTGCGGCGGTAGTGACCAGGTCGTATCCACTAGCAACGGCTCACCTCTCTGGCTGCTGAAGATAGGCGCGGTACAAGGGAGTAGGCAGAAGCAAAGTCGGACGTAGCAGAAGGTCGGGGGCAGGCGGCAAGATTCGTAGTCAGGGGAGATAGCAGGAGTTCTGGTACACTGGCTTTTAAACACACAAAACGCTTTCACAAGGCACGAAGGCAACAAGATCCGGCAAGGGAGTGCAAGGGAAGGAGGTTAGATATAGTCAGGGACCAGGTGGGAGCCAATTAAGCTAATTGGGCCAGGCACCAATCATTGGTGCACTGGCCCTTTAAGTCTCAGGGAGCTGGCGCGCGCGCGCCCTAGAGAGCGGAGCCGCGCGCGCCAGCACATGACCGCAGGAGACGGGAACGGGTAAGTGACCTGGGATGCGATTCGCGAGCGGGCGCGTCCCGCTGTGCGAATCGCATCCCCAACGGCCGAGACAGAGCAGCGCTCCCGGTCAGCGGGACTGACCGGGAAGCTGCAGGGAGAAAGACGCCGTGAGCGCTCCGGGGAGGAGCGGGGACCCGGAGCGCTAGGCGTAACAGTACCCCCCCCCTTAGGTCTCCCCTTTTTTTTGTCCGGTGACTGCCTCCCCTGGGATGAGGACACCGGGAAGGAATGTATGGTTTCCTCAACGGCAGGCAGTACAGCAGGAGTAGGAATGGGGAGGGATGGCAGAGGGCGAGACCTGGCACGGGGCAGTGTGACACCAGGACGAGGGTCATGAGGGGACACAGAGGTTTGCCTGATGGGACTGGGAGGGGGGGAGAGGCATTTCCTGTGGCAGGCAGAGTCCTTAATGACCTTAGGGGGAGCGGATACAGGAGGAACCACAGGGTCACGGCAGGGATTACTGGGAACCGGTTGAAGGCAGTCCTTGGAACAAGAGGGACCCCAACTCTTGATCTCCCCAGTGGACCAATCCAGGGTTGGGGAATGGTGTTGAAGCCAGGGTAGTCCAAGGAGAATTTCGGAAGCGCAATTAGGAAGGACAAAAAATTTAATTTCCTCGTGATGAGGTCCGATGCACATTAGGAGGGGCTCCGTGCGGTAACACACGGTGCAATCCAACCTGGCTCCGTTGACCGCGGAAATGTGGAGTGGCTTGACAAGACGGGTCACCGGAATGCGGAATTTATTCACTAAGGACTCCCGAATAAAATTCCCAGAAGCTCCAGAGTCCAGGCAGGCCACGGCTGAGAGGGAAGAGCTGGCTGAAGTAGAGATCCGAACAGGCACCGTGAGACGTGGAGAAGCCGACTTAGCATCAAGAGACGCCACACCCACGAGAGCTGAGTGCGAGCGTGCGTTTCCCAGGCGTGGAGGACGGATTGGGCAATCCACCAAAAAATGTTCAGTACTGGCACAGTACAGACAAAGATTCTCCTCCTTACGGCGATTCCTCTCTTCCAGGGTCAGGCGAGACCGATCCACTTGCATGGCCTCCTCGGCGGGAGGCCTAGGCGCAGATTGCAGTGGAGACTGTGGGAGAGGTGTCCAGAGATCTAAGTCTTTTTCCTGGCGGAGCTCTTGATGCCTCTCAGAAAAACGCATGTCAATGCGAGTGGCTAGATGAATGAGTTCATGAAGGCTAGCAGGAGTCTCTCGTGCGGCCAGAACATCTTTAATGTTGCTGGATAGGCCTTTTTTAAAGGTCGCGCAGAGAGCCTCATTATTCCAGGATAGTTCAGAAGCAAGAGTACGGAATTGTATGGCGTACTCGCCAACGGAGGAATTACCCTGGACCAGGTTCAGCAGGGCAGTCTCAGCAGAAGAGGCTCGGGCAGGTTCCTCAAAGACACTTCGAATTTCCGAGAAGAAGGAGTGTACAGAGGCAGTGACGGGGTCATTGCGGTCCCAGAGCGGTGTGGCCCATGACAGGGCTTTTCCGGACAGAAGGCTGACTACGAAAGCCACCTTAGACCTTTCAGTGGGAAACAGGTCCGACATCATCTCCAGATGCAGGGAACATTGGGAAAGAAAGCCACGGCAAAACTTAGAGTCCCCATTAAATTTGTCCGGCAAAGACAGGCGGAGGCTAGGAGTGGCCACTCGCTGCGGAAGGGGTGCAGGAGCTGGCGGAGGAGATGGTTGTTGCTGCTGAAGCTGAGACTGAACTTGCTGTAGCTGTGACTGTTGCTGCTGTTGCTGTGACTGGAGCTGCTGTAGCTGCGACTGGAGTTGCTGTGTCATGGTGGTCAAGTACGACAGCTGGTGCTCTTGTCGGGCGACCAATGTAGGGAGGTCGGCGGCAGCTGGCAGAGGAACTTCAGCGGGATCCATGGCCGGATCTACTGTCACGGTGCCGGCTGGCAGGTAGTGGATCCTCTGTGCCAGAGAGGGATTGGCGTGGACCGTGCTAGTGGACCGGTTCTAAGCCACTACTGGTTTTCACCAGAGCCCGCCGCAAAGCGGGATGGTCTTGCTGCGGCGGTAGTGACCAGGTCGTATCCACTAGCAACGGCTCACCTCTCTGGCTGCTGAAGATAGGCGCGGTACAAGGGAGTAGGCAGAAGCAAAGTCGGACGTAGCAGAAGGTCGGGGGCAGGCGGCAAGATTCGTAGTCAGGGGAGATAGCAGGAGTTCTGGTACACTGGCTTTTAAACACACAAAACGCTTTCACAAGGCACGAAGGCAACAAGATCCGGCAAGGGAGTGCAAGGGAAGGAGGTTAGATATAGTCAGGGACCAGGTGGGAGCCAATTAAGCTAATTGGGCCAGGCACCAATCATTGGTGCACTGGCCCTTTAAGTCTCAGGGAGCTGGCGCGCGCGCGCCCTAGAGAGCGGAGCCGCGCGCGCCAGCACATGACCGCAGGAGACGGGAACGGGTAAGTGACCTGGGATGCGATTCGCGAGCGGGCACGTCCCGCTGTGCGAATCGCATCCCCAACGGCCGAGACAGAGCAGCGCTCCCGGTCAGCGGGACTGACCGGGAAGCTGCAGGGAGAAAGACGCCGTGAGCGCTCCGGGGAGGAGCGGGGACCCGGAGCGCTAGGCGTAACAATTGTATACATTTATTCATGTGCTCCTGGAGGGAGAGTGTATTGCTCCCTCGTTTTTGTTTGGAGTCCCTCTTTTGTTTGTGGGATCATTTTAATTGATTTTAACCCCTTAAGGACTGAGCCCTTTTTCACCTTAAGGACCCAGCCATTTTTTGCAGATCTGACCACTGTCACTTTAAACATTAATAACTCTGGAATGCTTTTAGTTATCATTCTGATTCCGAGATTGTTTTTTCGTGACATATTCTACATTAACTTAGTGGTAAAATTTTTTGGTAACTTGCATCCTTTCTTGGTGAAAAATCCCAAAATTTGATGAAAAATTTGAAAATTTTGCATTTTTCTAACTTTGAAGCTCTCTGCTTGTAAGGAAAATGGATATTCCAAATAATTTTTTTTTATTCACATATACAATATGTCTACTTTATATTTGCATCATAAAATTGATGAGTTTTTACTTTTGGAAGACACCAGAGGGCTTCAAAGTTCCGCAGCAATTTTTCAATTTTTCACAAAATTTTGAAACTCGCTTTTTTTCAGGGACCAGTTCAGGTTTGAAGTGGATTTGAAGGGTCTTCATATTAGAAATACCCCATAAATGACCCCATTATAAAAACTGCACCCCCCAAAGTATTCAAAATGACATTCAGTCAGCGTTTTAACCCTTTACGGGTTTCACAGGAATAGCAGCAAAGTGAAGGAGAAAATTCACAATCTTGTTTTTTTACACTCGCATGTTCTTGTAGACCCAATTTTAGAATTTTTGCAAGGGGTAAAAAGGAGAAAATTTTTACTTGTATTTGAAACCCAATTTCTCTCGAGTAAGCACATACCTCATATGTCTATGTAAAGTGTTCGGCGGGCGCAGTAGAGGGCTCAGAAGGGAAGGAGCGTCAAATGGTTTTTGGGGGGCATGTCACCTTTAGGAAGCCCCTATGGTGCCAGAACAGCAAAAAAAAAAAACACATGGAATACCATTTTGGAAACTAGACCCCTCAGGGAACGTAACAAGGGGTAATGTGAACATTAATACCCCACAGGTGATTCACGACTTTTGCATATGTAAAAAAAAAAAAAAATTACCTAAAATGCTTGGTTTCCCTAAAGTTTTACATTTTTTAAAAGGGTAATAGCAGAAAATATCCCCCAAAATTTGAAGCCCAATTTCTCCAGATTCAGAAAACACCCCATATGGGGGTGAAAAGTGCTCTGCTGGTGCACTACAGGTCTCAGAAGAGAAGGAGTCACATTTGGCTTTTTTGAAGGAAATTTTGCTCTGGGGCATGCCGCATTTAGGAAGCCCCTATGGTGCCAGGACAGCAAAAAAAAACACATGGCATACCATTTTGAAAACTAGACCCCTTGGGGAACATAACAAGGGGTAAAGTGAACCTTAATACCCTACAGGTGTTTCACGACTTTTGCATATGTAAAAAAATAAATAAAAATTACCTAAAATGCTTGGTTTTCCAAAAAAATTACATTTATACAAAGGGTTAAAGCAGAAAATACCCCCCAAAATTTGAAGCCCAATTTCTCCCGATTCAGAAAACACCCCATATGGGGGTGAAAAGTGCTCTGTTGGCGCACTACAGGTCTCAGAAGAGAAGGAGTCACATTTGGCTTTTTGGAAGCAAATTTTGCTCTGGGGGCATGCCGCATTTAGGAAGCCCCTATGGTGCCAGGACCGCAAAAAAAAACCCACATGGCATACCATTTTGGAAACTAGAGCCCTCGGGGAATGTAACAAGGAGTTAAGTGAACCTTAATACCCCACAGGCGTTTCACGACTATTGTATATGTAAAAAAATATATATTTTTTTTTACCTAAAATGCTTCTTTTCCCAAAAACTTTACATTTTTAAAAAGGGTAAAAGCAGAAAATACCCCCCAAAATTTGAAGCCCAATTTATCCCGAGTACGGCGATACCCCATATGTGACCCTTAACTGTTGCCTTGAAATACGACAGGGCTCCAAAGTGAGAGCGCCATGCGCATTTCAGGCCTAAATTAGGGATTGCATAGGGGTGGACATAGGGGTATTCTACGCCAGTGATTCCCAAACAGGGTGCCTCCAGCTGTTGCAAAACTCCCAGCATGCCTGGACAGTCAACGGCTGTCCGACAATTCTGGGAGTTGTTGTTTTGCAACAGCTGGAGGCTCCGTTTTGGAAACCGTGGCGTACCAGACGTTTTTCATTTTTATTGGGGAGGGGGGCTGTGTAGGGGTATGTGTATATATAGTGTTTTTTACTTTTTATTTTATTTTTTGTGTTAGTGTAGTGTTTTTAGGGTACAGTCGCACGGGCGGGGGTTCACAGTAGTTTCTCGCTGGCAGTTTGAGCTGTTGCAGAAAATTTGCTGCAGCTCAAACTTGCAGCCCGATACTTACTGTAAGCCTCCGCCCATGTGAGTGTACCCTGTACATTCACATTGGGGGGGGGACATCCAGCTGTTGCAAAACTACAACTCCCAGCATGCGCTGACAGACTGTACATGCTGAGAGTTTTAGTTTTGCAACAGCTGTAGGCACACTGGCTTTGTATCACAGAGTTTGTGACCTTACTCAGTGTTTCAAAACCAGTGTGCCTCCAGCTGTTGCAAAACTACAACTCCCAGCATGTACGGTGCATGGTGTAAGGTGACTGCTGGGAGTTGTAGTTTGCAACAGCTGGAGGCACACCGGTCGTGAAACACTGAGTTAGGTTAAAAAAAAAAACTCTAAGTTGCACAACCAGTGTGCCTTCAGCTGTTGCAAAACTACAACTCTCAGCAGTCACCGACAGCCAACGGGCATGCTGGGAGTTGTAGTTATGCAACCAGCAGATGCACCACTACAACTCCCAGCATGCACTTTAGCTGTTTGTGCCAGCTGGGAGTTGTAGTTATACAACAGCTGAAGGTACACTTTTCCATAGAAAAAATGTGCCTCCAGCTGTTGCAAAACCATAAGTCCCAGCATGCCCATAAGGGAATGCTGGGAGTTGTGGTGGTCTGCCTCCTGCTGTTGCATAACTACAGCTCCCAGCATGCCCTTTTTTCATGCTGGGAGCTGTTGCTAAGCAACAGCAGGAGGCTGTAACTCACATCCTGCTGCTGCTTCATCGCAGGAAAGTCCCTTGCCGCCGCCGTCGCTCCTGGGGCCCCGATCCCAACATTGACGTCGGGGATCGGGGTCCCCAGCACCCGGGGTCGTCTTCCCGCACCCGCTCACGCCCTCCGGAAGAGGGGCGGAGCAGGTGCGGGAGTGACACCCGCAGCAGGCGCCCTGATTGGTCGGCTGGTAATCCGGCCGACGAATCAGGGCGATCGTGAGGTGGCACCAGTGCCACCTCACCCTCGCAGGCTCTGGCTGTTCGGGGCCATCAGAGACGGCCCCGAACAGCCAGTAATTCCGGGTCACCGGGTCACTGGAGACCCGATTGACCCGGAATCGCCGCAGATCGCTGGACTGAATTGTCCAGCGATCTGCGGCGATCGCCAACATGGGGGGGCATAATGACCCCCCTGGGCGATATGCCAGGATGCCTGCTGAACGATTTCAGCAGGCATCCGGCTCCGGTCCAAAACCGGCTAGCAGTGGGGACCGGAATTCCCACGGGCGTATGGATACGCCCTGCGTCCTTAAGAGGTTAAATGTCTTGTTTGTATACATTTTTGACCTAATAAAATATTGTCACAATTTGCTTATATTTAAGTGTTTGGGTGTGCAATCCTTGTATAGTGTCCAGCTCTTTTCTTGTTTGATTATGTTAGAATTCTGACACTTTATTGCACCCCAATTCATTTAGGGTTGAGCCCAGGGCTCAAGTTCTGCAGGAATGTGTGGGAACTGAGTTCCTGCACTTTTTCCACAGCAGGAACACTGTTCCCATTAGCTGGAGTCCTGCAGTGCCAGCTTTTGAGAGGAAATCTTGGGTGAGTTCCCACACCTTTTTTTCTAAGGACTTGACCCCTGGTTGAGCCCCCTTTTTGTTTTGCATAAAAGACAATGAGGGTCACTTTAAAACTGCAGAACATCCAGGGACCAAAACATGATCAAACAGACAGGGGTATATAAAATATAGATATGAACAGGATAGCATACGGTGGCACAGGACATGACAGACTTGTCTAGTACTACTTTGTAATCTTTATTTCATTATAAATAATTAGATTAAAATACATGTATTGGCTTTTCTAGGGTTCAATGCCTATTCTTCTGCCAGACCATGAATGTGTGATCAGTGCAGCGCCCTGGTACTTATATGGTTCAGCATACCAGGTGACTATTTTGGATTCTTAAATTGGTGACAAGAGCCATCCGGGGCACAGACATTAGACATTGTCATCTATTCATTATGGGAATATTTTACAGAAATACTTTATGTGTATAACACAGTGCTTCCCAACCAGAGTGCCTCCAGCTGTTGCAAAACTACAACTCCCAGCATGCCCGGACAGCCAACGGCTGGTTCAGCACCTGAAACATGTCACTTAATTTGCACTGTGTCATAGTCTTGTTCTTGCGATATGGAACAAATCCAGAATGTTTTTTACCTGCAAGAAGCTGTGTTGGACTCGTTTTGTTTATCCTATTCTTAGGCTAGACCAGTGTTTCCCAACCCAGTCCTCAAGGCACACCAACAGTCCAGGATTTTAATTTTTCCCTGTTCTATTCCAATGGAGTAACTGGGAAAAAAAACGGAATGTTGGTGTGCCTTGAGGACTGGGTTGGGAAACACTGGGCTAGACCATGAATGTGTCATCAGTGCAGGTCTGACCCTGGTACCTATAGGGTTTAGCATACCGGCTCTCTACTGGACACATTGCCATCCCTATCATGGTGACTGTAGTAGTAGCTAAAACAGCCCTATGGAATGAATATTTGTATCATTATTTGAATCAATTAATGAATAAATAAATATAACATATAATATCTGATTGGTCAGACTAGAAAGTTGGGGCCCTAGCACTACACCTCTACATTATTTGAGGCCCGCAGTACATTCGTACATGTGGTTGTGTGTGGCAAAAAGACACATTAATAGCCTATTCTTAAGATGTATTTTATCTGAAAACCCCTCTAAATGGATTGTCTGGTGTTTTAATTCTATTTTTAAAAGCATGCAGGCTATGGTAAAACAAAACACAAAGGCAATACTTACCTGCCAGATCCCTTGTACCTGCTGCTCCAACAGGGCCCAGTTCCTGCTGCTACTTCTTGGTTTCTGTCTTAACACCAGGACGTGCACACTCACCGGTTGAAGTGGGTCATTGTTGCAGCCAGTGATTGGCTGAACAGGCACCTTCTTGTGTTGAGATGGAGACAATGTAGTGGTGAGCAGCAGGGGACAGGTAGAAGTGAAGGATTGGGCAAGTGAGTATTGACCCAAGCCTGACTACTTTTATGGTTTGGGAAAATATATGTCAGTGCTGCCATGCAACAATGTTAACCACCGAGCTACATACTAGAAAATAGAAAGGTGACTATATTGTCGCTGTATTCTTATATCCAGCATTTATTACCTCTAGGTAACTCTTAAAGCCAGGTATGACAATTGTCATTGTCCCTGCTGGATCAAACCTCGTCATAGAAGGCTATGCAGATTTTGCAGTAAACCATTAAAGGGGTTATCCAGCAAAAGGTGATTTTAGTACGTACCTGGCAGACAGTAATGGACATGCTTAGGAAGGATCTGTACTTGTCTGGGGGCTAGATGACTATGTTGTGAGATTACCATAACACTGTGGCTAGCTTTTTGTGAACTGGTATTTCCTGTTTGACTTTTCTTTTTTTGACTACAAATCCTACAATTCCATCTTCCTCCCTCCTACACATCAGCCACCCCACCCATTGAAACATAAATGAGCTGCATCCATCAAAAGACCTGTGGTTTTCAATCAGGGTGCCTACAGCTATTGCAGATTGATCTCTCTCCCACCAAGCGATTCCTCCGCCCATTGAAGCAGACAGGATCCCTGTCATCAGCTGACTAGTGATTCAGGTCTCGTCCGCATTGTAACCTGGGAAAAATCTGAGACAAAAGTAATTTTGTATGCTGGTAAAAATAAATATTGGAGTGAAAATCACAGAAGAATTGTGTGAAAACCGTCACACACAGGTACAGACACTATATCATGAACTACACTAACTTTACAGCCCCTGTAGCATAGTCACATAAAAATGTTTTCCTGGAATACCCCTTGAAGTACATAAGGGATTTATATCATAGGTTCTTAGTGCTGCACCTCAGCACAGTTAGGTACCTTAACCAAAGCAATATGGACAATATTTGGGAGAAATTGGACAAGACTGTGGCTGCTGAGACATTCTGTTGGAAAACACAATAAAAAATAAATAAAAAAAAACTGTTATATAAAACAAAAATAAAAAACAAAGCATGATTATAGTAAACTAACAGGACATGACTTCTCACAACCAGACCACCATTGTGATGGTGAGAGGCAACTTCAAAAACATTCACAAGAAAGAGGAAATGCTTTGAAGTACTGACGGGGTGCTTTATCTGGAACCTAGAATAGAATAGACTGTATGTTACTGTAGTTTTCTGATTCTCTATCAGATCCCTGTATAAGCTTCCTCGTCATACTAACAATTCCCATCATTTTTCAGCCCTGCCCCCACCACTCGCTTGTTCTACCTAGTTTTACGGCCTTGTGTGTTTTTTTCTCCCTCTTTTGTTGATTGATCTCGATTGTTTCTACTTTCTGCCTAATCCATGTGAAGCAGCATCACATTGACCTGATGAAAACAGAGCATCCCTCAAAAGCTTGTCCTTGAAAATGTATTGTAAGCGCAAACAGTGAAAAGTCAAATAGTACTTTGTAATGGTACAATGGTACAGTACTAATTTCTTCTGCTACATTGTAAAAACAATACAGTAAGTACTGAGCTTTTACCGTGAACATTTTACAGAACACAAATATACATAGCCAATGCAAAGATAGGCATTGTTCGGCTCTGTCCCTCATAGGATGGATGTGGTGAGAATGTGCTATATACTTGCTGAATGTAAAAGGGGTACTTCGCTGCTCAGTGTTTGGAACAAAGTGTTCCGAACCCTGGAGCCGGCGCCGGGAGCTTGTGACATAGCCCCGCCCCCTCACTGTGTCATGCCGCGCCCCCTCAATGCATGACGTAATTCAGACTATGAACATTATAGCCCCGCCTCCACATTAAGTCATGTCGAGCCCCTTCAATGCAAGTCTATGGGAGGGGGCGTGACAGCTGCCACGCCCCCTCCCATAGACTTGCATTGAGGGGGTGGGGCGTGACCTCATGAGGGGCGGGACTATGATGTCACGAGCTCCCGGCGCCGGCTCTAGCGTTCAGAACAGTTTGTTCCAAACACTGAGCTGCAGAGCACCCCTTTAAGAGATATGGTGGTGCTCAGTCTGAATAGTTCATCATGCACATATCCAAATAGAAAGAGGTAAGGAGATGGCGATTCACCCGATCTTCATAGTATCTTCTTTATATTTCAATGATAATTACATCGTAGCACGGAGGAGATAAACGGGGGACAGAATAAATGAGGCTACAGCAGCCATTTCACGCCCGTTGTGAGTGTCCTTACTTCTTTCTATTTGGACAAATATACATAGGGGAAGATTGATCAATAATGGAACTTATGGGATAGTAAATTGGACTGTAGTTTTCCTGTAAGGACCATAAAGATAAAAAAAAACAACACATAGTTCCGAAATAACATGTTTTTTATAGTCCGACTAAAACAGTGCACTCATAGCCAAGTAAAGACTATTAGCTCTTTTTTCAATTCCAGGATAACCCCTCTAAGCCATACTCTTTCTACCCATACCATTCCCCTTGTCGGCTGAGAAACAGTGTTTCTTCTTGGGATGCAAGGGATATTGACAAGTTTCAAAACAAAAACATATACAGTAGTGGTCCCTCAACATACAATGGTAATCCGTTCCAAATGGACCATCGTTTGTTGAAACCATCGTATGTTGAGGGATCCGTGCAATGTAAAGTATAGGACAGTGGTCTACAACCTGCGGACCTCCAGATGTTGCAAAACTACAACACCCAGCATGCCCGGACAGCCAACGGCTGTCCGGGCATGCTGGGAGTTGTAGTTTTGCAACATCTGGAAGTCCGCAGGTTGAAGACCACTGGTAGAGGAAGTTGTACTCACCTGTCCCCGCTGCTCCGGACCGTCATCGCTCGTCACCGCTGCCCTGGATGTCGCCTTCCATCGCTGTCACCGCGTCCCCGGGGTGTCCCCGATGCTCCGGCAAGGCCTCTGATTCCCCGGCATCCTCGCTCTCCGTCACCGCCATCACGTCGTTACACACGCCACTCCTATTGGATGACGGGACGGCGTGTGCAGCGACGTGATGACGACAATGGAGAGCGCCGACGATGCAGGGGATCCCGAAGAGGACGCACCGGAGCCCCGAGGACAGGTAAGTGATCGTCAGCGGACCACATGGGGCACCGTAAACGGCTTTCCGGTGGCAGCTGAAGCAGTCTGCGCTGCCGGATAGCCGTTTATGCGATGGCCCCGACATACAAAAGCATCGTATGTTGATGCTGCCTCTGAGAAGCCATCGTATGTTGAAATGATCGTATGTCGGGGCCATCGTAGGTCGAGGGGTCACTGTACAATGGTGTAGCAGTGAAAAGATCATATTTTGGGAATTTTATTTGCATTGCTTCAACTCTTACCTTGGTCGACAATCAAATAGTCAGAATATAACAAAGCTTTTGTCTCATAATGATTCTCTTATAGTTTTTTTTACCAAATTTTATAGTGTATTTGTAAGAAACCACAAACAAGCCACCTGCCCACCAATGATGTGACCTTGTGTCTTCTGGTCACCAGTATTTATGGGAAGGATAGGCGATAAAGTTGTTTCTCAAAGGCAAATAGCAAGATCAGAACAATTCAGATGTCACTTTTACAGGTGGTAATGAATATAAAGGAATTAGCAGCTCCTGAGGTAAAAGTATAATAAATACAATGCAAAATGGGCAATCAAGATAAGTTCTATTCTTCTACCGCTTTAGGGGATGGAGCTCTGGTTACAACCCTTTGTTGACATTCTTAGACACAATGGCCTACATTTACAAGACTGGTGTATCTTAAGGTGGCCACACACCTTTAATAAATGTCATCGTAATGCTCATTCAGTCATCAGCTATAATTACTGAACCCCAAAGAAATGTACCCTTGATTTAGATGAGAATATATGTATTTTCAGTGTTGAATGGGAATACACTGCTGCCAGACATCTCAAGTTCTGTGAGAACAAAGAAATGTATACTTCAATATATAAATTACGTCACTTCTATATGAGGACAGTCGGGGTGCCGTAGTAGGAATCCCACTCCTTTATAATCCAATATATATCAAAACTAGGCACACCGAAATTTTGATGCAACAAATGGTAATGTTTATTTTGCAATCCAAACAAAATAGTTACGTTTCGGTCACACAACCTTCATCAGACCGGATTGCTGCGGGGTAAGGGGAAAGTAGATAGCGGCAAGCAGGGCTGTGCTGTAAGTAGTATGGCGTGGCGACCTACTACTTACAGCACGGCCCTGCTTGTCGCTATCTACTTTCCCCTTACCCCGCAGCAATCCGGTCTGATGAAGGTCGTGTGACCGAAACATAACTATTTTGTTTGGATTGCAAAATAAACATTACCATTTGCTGCATCAAAATCTCGGTGTGCCTAACAAAGAAATGTGTCAGCTGCTGTGGAAGAGGAAACACGCTCTACACGCAATACATGCTATTAAAGGGGTACTCCAGCCCAAAGGATAGGGGATAAGATGTCTGATCGCGGGGGTCCCGCATCTGCATGCAGCACCCTCCTGTGGGAGTTGTACGCAGCACTGCAGCCTCCGAGTCTGCCAGGTCATGTCTACAGGGCCGGAGTATTGTGACGTCACAACTCGGCTCCCGTTTGACGTCATGCCCCGCCCCGCAATGCAAGTCTATGGGAGGCCGCCATGCAGCGTGCTGCAGCGGTGGGTGCTGCATGCGAGATTGCGGGGGTCCCCAGCGGCGGGACCCCCACGATCAGAAATCTTATGCCCTATCCTTTGGATAGGGGATAAGATGTCTTAGGGCTGAAGTACCCCTTTAAGTGTATACATCAGTCCAATACTGATTGAATACACTCATTTGGCTAGTCAACAGGTTCGATCAACACATGTCTAATGTACATGGCCAACTTAAAGAGGTCGTCCAGGGAAAATGAACTTATCACCTATCCACAGGATAGGGAATATTTGTCTAATCGCGGGGGGGTCCGACTGCTTGGGCCCACTGTGATCTCTTGAACAGAATCCGGCTCTCTAAAAGCAGCACCTGCTATAGACGGCATGCTCTCCATTCATTTATTATGGGAGCACCAAAGAGGCGCTTCCATAGAGAGACAGCTCTCAGGGAGCCAGGCTCCATTCAGGAGATTGCGGGGGGTCCAGTGGTTGGTCCCCCCTGTGATCAGACACTTATTTTCTATCCTGTGGATAGGGGATGAGTTGCTTTTCATCAGAACACCCCTTTAAAGAGGACCTGTGTTCATTAAAAAATGTACAAATAAATAAAGATGTTATATAATTTAGTATCCCTGGATGCTCTAATTCCAACATTGTTATTATTTTGATATGAAGCCTCCTCGCTCCCAAGATGTAGGAATTTTACTATTTAGTTGACCAACTGTTCTGTTCCCTCAATAGTCATGTGTATGTGAACTTTATTTTAAAAAGAGATGTGAATGCTAGGCTCAGGGGGCTGAATGTCTGATTCACACCCCATCAGTATTATAGTCACAGCCCCTTGAGCTTGCTTCATCCCCCCCCCCCCCCCTCATATTCACCCCCGAGTTTACAGGATTACAGGATTTTTTTTTATTTGACTATG
This sequence comes from Hyla sarda, assembly GCF_029499605.1. NCBI lineage: Eukaryota > Metazoa > Chordata > Amphibia > Anura > Hylidae > Hyla > Hyla sarda. Next base: position 51,577,114 of record NC_079193.1, read on the forward strand.
CTACAGGGGCTGTAAAGTTATTGTAGTTCATAATATAGTGTCTGTACCAGTGTGTGACGGTTTTCTCCCAAATCTTCTGTGATTTTCACCCCACTATTTATTTTTACCAGCATACAAAATGACTGTTGTCTCTGATTTTTCCCAGCTTGCAATGCAGCCGAGACCTGACTCACTAGTAAGCTGATGACAGGCAGCCTGTCTGCTTCAATAGGTGGAGGGATCAATCTGCAACAGCTGGAGGCACCCTGATTGAAAACCACAGGTCTGCAGCTCATTTATGTTCCAATTGGTGGGGTAGCTGATGTGTGGGAAAGAGGAAAATAGAATTGTGGGATTTGTAGTAAAAAAAAAGGACAGTCAAACAGGAAATACAAGTTCACAAAAAGCTAGCCACAGTGTTATGGTAATCTCACAACATAGCCATATAGCCCCAAGACAAGCGCAGATCCTTACTAAGCATGTCCATTACTGTCTGCCAGGTATGTACTAAAATCACCTTATGGTGGACAACCCCTTTAAGAGTAAAATCCCCATATCTTGGGGACAGGATGAGTTTGGAAACTCTTTGCAATCGCTTTTTTCTGCCATATGACAGATGTCATCTATAGCTCATGATGGTGGTTTTAGTCCCGGTCTGTAGCCCTATATAGTTTCTGGGCAATGGTTGTATAAAATACCATTGAGAGAAAGAGGGTTTACATTTTCCAGATCCATTTCTTGATGACATGTCTCCATGAAAGAAAGCAGGAAACTCATCTGTTTCCCAAAATGTATAGGCCACTATTCCCCCATAGAGGAGAATGTGAAGCATGTGCAGCTTGGATGGTATTCAGTGTTAAGCATGTGATGACAGGTCGCCTCTTATTCTGTTTCTCGTCAGCACCGCTGTTGTGCTGTGTGATTTATAGAAAGGTAGCCGGCTTATTGCTTCTATGTGTGGCAAAAGGATCACACGTATTCTACAAATAATCAACCAGTCAGATCCATTGAAACATCAATAAGAAAACCTTGAGTGGTAAAATTCACAAATTACTTTGTTTTATGAATTTTTTCATAAAACAAAATAAAAACGAAATGAAAAAGGGGGCAGAATATTTTGTTTCTAAGTGCACCAAGCAATAAAAATGACTATGTGAATAAAAGTCTGTGATGTGTGACACGTAAAGCACCAGATTAATGAATACAGATCTCAGGTGATCAAAGTGTAAAGACTGCGACCCGTGAGCAGAGAATGCAGAAAATTACATTTCCTCTTAAAGAGGTTTCCTATGTGTTTACTGCACCTTCTATGAGTTTTGTTTTTGTACCATGGTCACAGCCTTGTCTTTGCATTGGCCTTATCCTTTTAAGTGATCTCAGGTGGCCCCTAAAACTTTGCCCAGACACCCGGCCTTCAGATGCATGACCGACCGGTAGACTGGCGATAATTCTGGTAGATAGGATTACAAGCATTTACAATGCAAGTCAAAGATCATGAGATACAAGAGGAAATAAAAAGGAGAAAAAACATCTCTTTCGAAAAGCGTGACGAACTGCTATACGGCCTATTGTACCATTGAGGCTACAGTCAAACGTACCATGTTTAGGGTTGCCACCTGGCCGGTATTTTACCAGCACAGAGGGTATTTTGGGCTCCCTGCTGGTATTTTTATATTAAAAATACTGACAGTGCAATGGCAGGTATTTATCCAACCAATCATCCAACTCCTAGAATGTTGCACTATAACCTATGTTACCCTATGTTACCCACTATACCAATGTTTCCCAACCAGAGCACTTCCAGCTGTTGCAAAACTACAACTCCCAGCATGCGGCGACAGCGATGGAAGGCTACATCCCGGGCAGCGGTGACGGTCCGGAGCGACCGGGACACGTGAGTATAACCTCCAATACCAGTGGTCTTCAACCTGCGGACCTCCAGATGTTGCAAAAATACAACTCCCATAATGCCCGGACAGCCAACGGCTGTCCGGGCATGCTGGGAGTTGTAGTTTTGCAACAGCTGGAGGCACCCCTGATTGGGAAACACTGACCTATACTATATACTACTATATAGTCTAACATGCTGGGAATTGTAGTTTTCGTTTGGGGCAGCTGCTGAGCCACAGGCTGTATCAGGGCATGCTGGGAGTTGTAGTTTTGCAACAGCTGGAGGCACCCCAGGTTGGGAAACACTGACCTATACTATATACTACTATATAGTCCAACACGCTGGGAGTTGTAGTTTTCGTTTGGGGAAGCTGCTGAGCCACAGGCTGTATCAGGGCATGCTGGGAGTTGTAGTTTTGCAACAGCTGGAGGCACCCCAGGTTGGGAAACACTGACCTATACTATATACTACTATATAGTCCAACACGCTGGGAATTGTAGTTTTCGTTTGGGGAAGCTGCTGAGCCACAGGCTGTATCAGGGCATGCTGGGAGTTGTAGTTTTGCAACAGCTGGAGGCACCCCTGGTTGCGAATATGGGCATTTTCAAATTTTCATTGCGAATATCGCAAATTCGCGAATTTTTCAAATATATTCGCTATATATTCGAAATTATGAATATTCTCTTTTTTCCCGCATATGCGCATATTCATTTTTATTTATTTTTTTTTACTTGTGGGCCAATTAGAATGATGCAAATACACTTGTCAGAGGTGTTCAACAACATCCCTAGCAACCAATAGTAAAGATGCCCACCCCCTCACTGTTTTCTTCCTCAAATACGTGAGGAAGAATTCGAATATGGTCAATGCCGCTCATCACTATTTTTCACAAGTTAATTTTGATGATTTTTAACGACAATGGTTGGACCATACACTTTATATAGCTATTTTTCCCAGCTTCTACTTAAAGGGGATAGGGGATAAGATGTCTAGGGGTGCGGAGTACCCCTTTAAATACACAATTTTGGCTAAGAGTACATGTTTATTTCAATGTGGAAAGGGGCATAAGTAGCCACCAGACGCATTGGCAACTTCTTACCTGCTGGAACAATTTATCAGTATGGTTTTACATTATTTGTTGTAGGGGATAACATCTTTGTAAAATGACATAAGTTTTATAAAACCAGAACCCAAAGTCTACGGGTGATGTTGTTAGGATCTGTCGGAGGTTGTGGATAATTGTTATACAACCATGTCCCCCACAGCTGAAGGAGAATGCTGGTAAAGTTATAACATATAACGTGTAACATGGATCCTGCTATTTTCTATGTGACTTTGGCAGAGAAATAATACTGTAAGCCACAACAAGAGGAGGGCTGATATCAATGCATATTGTACACTGCAGATCACTCACTTGACAATGATAATGCCTCCACTATAAAGATGTAACTAACAACAGGACAAATAATGAAAGAAATAACATGAACCACAGGAAGAGCAGACAAGATATCTGAGTTCCAAGAATATAGTGTATGCCAAGCCACAAACATGTTAATTGCAGCATTTAACATAATTACAAACAGACAATACAATGTTCTACCCTCCGAATAGGGATTAACAGGTCAATGCTTTGATGTTATGTGCAGGTATTTTGTATATTTCCTATGTATTATGCCTTATACTTGTGTCTTTTTTTCCCCCTACATCTCCAAATCCTTTCTATTAGAATTAATGCACATACAGTAATCATATGACAAAAAGCAATGGTCTAAAGCAGTAGTCTCAAACTGTGGCCCTCCAGATGTTGCAAAACTTCCACTCCCAACATGCCCGGACAGCCAACGGATGTCCGAGCATGCTGGGAGTTGAAGTTTTGCAACATCTGGAAGATCAAAGTTTGAGACTACTGCCATAAAGGAATCCTCTTTAAAGGGGTACTCCGCTGAAAAATGTACTTCTATTAAAAAATCTTAATCCTTCCAGTACTTATCAGTTGCTGTTATGATCCACAGGAAGTTCTTTTCTTTTTGAGTTTCCTTTCTGCCTGACCACACTGCTCTCTGCTGACACCTCTGTCCATTTTAGGAACTGTCCAGAGAAGGAGAGGTTTTCCATGGGGATTTGCTCCTACTCTGGACAGTAGGTGTCAGCAGAGAGCACCGTGGTCAGGCAGAAAGGAAATTCTAAAATAAAAGAACTTCCTGTGGATCATACAGCAACTGATAAGTACTGGAAGGATTAAGATTTTTTTAATAGAAGTAATTTACAAATCTTTTTAACTTTCCGGCACCAGTTGATGCCTTTAAAGGGATTTTCCACCATAAGGTGCCAGACAGTAATGGACATGCTAAGGAAGGATCTGTGCTTGTCTTGGAGCTAAACGGCTGTGTTCTAAGTCAACCATAAAGCTGTGGCTATCTTTTTGTGAACTCCCTCCAACTACAAGTCCCATGATTCCTTCTTTGTAAGTGTGAGGTCACTTTTCTCCCTCCCACACATCAGCCACCCCACCCATTGAAACATTCTGAGCTGTCTTCCATGCAATAGACGAGTGTTTTCTAACCAGGGTGCAAAAATACAATTCCACCAAAATACACTAATCCTCCATGGTTTAGCTCTGAATCTGTTATACATATCAGATAGATGTTTCTTGAGCCATAGACCGTTATTCATCAATCTTGTGTGACAACCACTCCTATAATTGTGACAAAAGTCTGACAGAAAAGAAGAGAATTGCTTGTGCATCTGGTATTGATGAATAGCAATCCTTGGAGATTTATAAAGCAGGCCATACACAGCCTACCGACTCTCCCCAACAAGAGGCGTAGCTTATAGCTTCTGGTACCGGATGCCAAATCTGCAACAGGGCCCCATATGCCAATTCCAATACTGGTCTCTTATGGGGAAGATGTGCTTTGGGGCCCCCTTAGGCACCAGAGCCCCGGTGCGACTGCTTTCTCTATAGCTACTCCCCTGTCCCCCACATTGGATGGTGGGGAGAAAAGATCAGGCATGTTGGATTTATAATGCCTGCACCTCTTGTTTTCAGACAAGCAGAGGAGTCCATCAGTGGCTTACCTTACTGTTCCATTTCAAACATGAATGCTGCTTCGTACTGTGAGATATCTGATAGCTATCTTATGTGTATGGTCAGCTTTAGTCTTAGTTGAAAGTCTTGCCATATGGCCGATATTAGGAATAGTTCGGCAATGAGAGGAAAACAATTTTTTGAATATCTAAATTTCTCAATTTTCAAGACATGAAAATTTTCTTTGTAGCTTACGGTTCTATGCTGTATTGAAGTTATCAGCTATTGAAGTAACTACATAAAACAGGCACACAGTTGCCTTTGGCATCCCAACCATCTCCAGACACATCCAGCAGACTGGACGACTGGAGGGCCCTTGTTTTCATTACAGGTGGAGGTCCCAGAGGTGAGACTCAAATCTATTAGACATTTATGGCATATCCTGTGAATTGGTCATAAATGTAAAAAAATGGGAATACACCTTAAAGGGGTACTCCGCCCATAGACATTTTATCCCCTATCCAAAGGATAGGGGATAAGATGTCTGATCGCGGGGGGTCCCACCACTGGGGATCCCCGTAATCTCGTCTGCGGCACCCCAGACATCCGGTGCACGGAGCAAACTTCGCTTCTTGCCTGATGACTGGCGATGTGAGGCGGAGACTCGTGATGTCGCGACCCCACCCCCTCATTGCAAGTCTATGGGAGGGGGCGTGACGGACATCACGACCCCTCCCATAGACTTGCATTGAGGGGGCATGGCCGTGATGTCACGAGCCTCTGACACTGTACCCCGATGCTCTAAACGAACGCCGGGTGCAGCAGGGAGATGGTGGGACCCCCACGATCAGACATCTTATCCCCTATCCTTTGAATAAAGGCCTTTTCAAAAATGAAAGAAGCAATCTGATTGGTTGCTATGGGCAACTCAGCAACTTTTCCTCTGGACAGGTTTTTGTAAATCTCCCCATATACTGTACATGAAATAGCTGTCAGGCGTGCGCATGTTTACTTGAATGGGAAGAGAAGAATAAGTTATGGACCCTGTGGCAGTGGCTTATCTCCTACTACAGGACAACAAACATCTTTAAGGCTGGGTTCACACCACGTTTTTGCAATACAGTTCCCGTATACATTTTCAATTTAAAAACCGTATGGAACTGTATTGAAAACCGTATGCATTGACTCTCCATTGAAAATCGTATGCCAAAAGATGCATCAGGTTGTGTCCGTTTTGCATCCTGTAAGGTTTTGTCCGTTTTATCTCCATACCCAAAACCGTAGCCTACCAAGATTTTTGGTCCGGGTGAAAAACCGTATTGAAACGTATACGTTTTTTTAAACATGGGATTCAATGGGAAGCGTACAGAACTGTATGTGCGTACGGTTCCATCCGGTTTTCACCATACGGTTTTTGACTTTGCACAGTTTTTTTCTTGGAATTTCAATCACACAAGTGTATTCATAATGGAATGAAAACTTAAAAACATATATATTTTTTTCTTAAAAAACGGATGCAACCAGACATCATTTTTCAAACCGTATACAAGTAAAAATTTGTACACACGTATTGATACAGTTTAATCAGGTTTTGAGGAATCAGATTTGTTTTTTATCAAAAACCTGATACGGGAACTGTATTGCAAAAACGTGGTGTGAACCCAGCATTATGAGGTCTTCATACACATAACATCATCAGCCAATCCCAATCATCCGGTCCAACTGTTTTTATCGTATATGGCCAACTTAAAAATGAATGAAAGTTTTCAAGGTCTCTATACACAGGATTCTCTGGAAAGTAAGACCACAGAATAGATGCAAGCTACATTTTAGTATTTTGTTATATTCTAGTCAATTTTACCTATTTGACAATGGATTTTGGTAAAAAGTGTTTTTTGTTAAATGTTGAATTAAAAAATCAACTAGAATAAAAATCATGATTCTCGCTTTATCTATGACATAGTGACAAATGTTTTTCAGAGGTATTTTTGTGTGAAGTTATCCTTTAAAGGGGTACTCCGGTGGGAAACATTTTCTTATTTTAAAACAACTGGTGCAAGAAAGGTGACCGATTTCTAAATTACTTATATTTAAAAATCTTAATCCTTTCAGTACTTATTGGCTGCAGCATGCTCCACAGGAATGACCACAGTGCTCTCTGCTGACACCTCTGTCCATGTCAGGAACTGTCCAGAGCAGGAGCAAATCCCCATAGTAAACATATCCTGCTCTGGAAAGTTCCTGACACAGACAGAGGTGTCAGCAGAGAGCACTGTGGTCAGACAGAAAATAAATTATAAAAAGAAAATAACTTCCTGTGGGGCATACAGCAGCTAATAAGTACTGGAAAGATAGCAATTTTTAAATAAAATTAATTTACAAATCTGTTTTACTTTCTGGCACCAGTTGATTTAAAAAATAAAAAATAAAATTCCCACCAAAGTACCCCTTTAATGCACTGTTAGAGGTGATTGCAACACAAATCACTACTGTTACTAATAAGGCTTGATCTGAGGCATCAGCTTATTGATATTGGCCAACGCCCCAGGACTTTAGCTAATATGACTGATATCAAATATTGGTGCCAATTACTATAAAGTTTACTATTCAACTAATTGGTCAGAAAAAATTGTGCAGATAGTATTGTTCTTTCTGTCTAAAAATAATTGTCAAATAGCTTCGTGTTAGGTCAATTCAAGGGCTCATTTGTAGTGTATTTAGGGCTATAGTGCTAATAATCTGTTACAGTACATTTTGGTTTACCCAAGGTAAAAATAAAAAAAATGTTCATGTTGGGTAATGTCCCCCACATTATTATGATATGTAAATGGTTTAAAAGCAGTGGTCTCAAACTCTGACCCATTAGATGTTGCAAAACTTCAACTCCCAGCATGCCCAGACAGCTGTTGGCTGTCCAGGCATGCTGGGAGTTGAAGTATTGCAACAACTGGAAGACCACAGTTTGAGACCACTGCCATAAAGTAATCATTTTTAACGGGGGTTTTCCACCAAAAGGTGCCAGACAGTAATGGACAAGCTAAGGAAGGATCTGTGCTGATCTTGAAGCTAAACGGCTGTGTACTGAGTCAACCATAACGCTGTGGCTATCTTTTTGTGAACTGGCTATTTCCTGTTGGAGCTCCCTCCAACTACAAGTCCCATGATTCATTGTTTGTAAGTGTGAGGTCACTTTACTCCCTCCCACACATCAGCCACTTAAAGGGGTATTCCAGGCCAAAACTTTTTTTTATATATCAACTGGCTCCGGAAAGTTAAACAGATTTGTAAATTACTTCTATAAAAAAATCTTAATCCTTCCAATAGTTATTAGCTTCTGAAGTTGAGTTGCTGTTTTCTGTCTAACTGCTTTCTGATGACTCAGGTCCCGGGAGCTGTCCAGCTCCTATGCGGATATTCTCCCATCATGCACAGCTCCCAGGACGTGACATCATCATTGAGCAGTTAGACAGAAAACTTCAGAAGCTAATAACTATTGGAAGGATTAAGATTTTTTAATAGAAGTAATTTACAAATCTGTTTAACTTTCCGGAGCCAGTTGATATATAAAAAAAAGTTGTTGCCTGGAATACCCCTTTAACCCATTGAAACATTCCTGAGATGCCTTCCATGCAATAGACCAGTGTTTTCTAACCAGGGTACAAAAATACAATTCACGTTGGGTAATGTCACCCACATTATTACGACATGTAAATGATCTAAAGCAGTGGTTTCAAACTGCGGTCCTCCAGATGTAGCAAAACTTCAACTCCCAGCATGCCCGGACAGCCAACGGCTGTCCGGGCATGCTGGGAGTTGAAGTTTTGCAGCATCTGGAGGGCCTCAGTTTAAGACCAATGGTCTATATTGTCTTTTAATTTTACTTTTATTGACTTATCATTGCATATGGTCAGGGTAGTTCAGGTTATTGGTAAAGGAATGAATGGACTCCCATTGTCCAGCTCCAGTTGAATTGTTTGCACTAAAAGGCTGCTGCATATAAACACTCTCTGTACAACCATTAAATCCTTCTAATAATCAGATCCTAAGATGGGTCTTTCCGGCACACAAGTAACATATAAAGCCATGGTTTAATGGTAATAATACTTAACTTTGTTAATGAATCTATTCAGCACTTGAATTAATTGTATAAACCTCCTAAGAAGATAATCCAGCATTCTCTGAACTCTTTCATCTCTGACCTTATTAGGTCCTCCCGGGGTGTAGTAGGGTCTGGTGTCAATATGTTATAGCACACAAGCTGAGTTAAGACTCTGTATTTCTCTGGACATCAGGAAGTCTACCCCCTAGTGTAAGGGCTGATTTTAGGATTACACAGCCGGATCCCTGCCCAATACAAGTGCTGATCTGCTTAATGGGCGCTCGATTAACAAGCCTATTACATGGTTCTGTTATCGGGCAGGCGGCAGAGCTTTACGATATCCGGATCATTCATGTAGTTCTTTACTTCTATTTTTCATCTGCTGCACATTTCCTATTACACAGGGCAATGTGCGGCCGACATACAAGAATTTTATTCGCAAGTTGAAATCATGTGATCAGCTAACGACTTAGTGTATGCTGGTTCATCAACTGATCACTGGGCCCATTAATTAATTAATCTCATTGTGTGATAGGGCCTTCAGTAATCTAAAGAGCTGACCATGCATATAGGAGTTTGATTGGCAAACATATCTTTTATATGAATGATTCTGCCACTAACATACCAGTCTAAACTAGCAGATCATAGTTAACAATAAAAAATAAAAATAAAAAATACGGTGAATTGTGAATTGGTGCAAAGTGGCAAATGATCATTGGTGCAAGTGGCAAAACATGTTCTTTTGGTCGATTATGGGCAAAAAAAAATCTGACTCAGCGCATCCCATTTTTTGGAAAATTAGTGTGCTGTCAGCCATTTCATCATTCGCATTCCCCCAAAATCAGCTACGGGGACTGACTCAAAGTATGGCCAGTTTAAAATGAACATTTTCTAAATCTATCATGGGTAAAGGGGTACTCCGCTGTAAACATCTTATCCCCTATCCAAAGGATAGGGACAAGATGTTAGATTGCAGGGGTCCGCCGCTGGGGACCCCCGCGATCTCCGATGCAGTGCATCTGTCAATCGGTGCATGGAGTGAACTCAGCTCTGTGCCTGATGACTGGGGTGCCGGCCACCAGGGCCCCTCCATTCATGTCTATGGGAGAAAGCGTGACGGCTATGTACTAGCTGTCACACCCGCTCCCATAGATATATATATAAATGGAGGGGACGTGACGTCACAAACACAGAAGCTGCAAACGGAGATCATGGGGACCCCCGCGATGGATAGGGGATAAGATGTTTACAAAAGAGTACCCATTTATGGAATTCAGACAATAAAGCTGGCCACTCACATTAGTTGGTCAAAGCTACTTATTCTTGCGGGTTTTGATGACCAACTAATGTGTGTGGGGCTTCCTGGCTCTACACATAGGCATATGCCGGGGGAGGAACAATTTAGTATGTACTGTATTTCCAACTAAAGCCGAGCTCAGTGCATTTGTATGGGGAGATCAGGAGGCTGACTTTTCCATCTTGCTTCATGAGGCAAACTCCATAGAACTATTATTGGAGCTTGACTTGTGCAGTGATACAGAGATGACGGCAAGCTGGAGAGTGATGTGCATAACCACACGTTTTTAGGGTAGGGTCACACGTAGAGTATTCACAACGTATTTCACGCTTCACAAAATTTGTTGCTCAGCAGGAAATATGCTGCGTATTCTCCTATGAGCAGATACACAGGGCTACTGGCGACTGTGAGGTTCGGAGGCAGGCCCGCACATCACCATCACCTTGGTGGGCAGGTCCGCAAACCAATGTGGTCTGCAGGTAGCCCTGTGTATCTGCTTCATATTCACATATTTCCACGGATTTCGCACAACATGAAAGACGCTGCGTATATGTCATGTGAGACTCTACCCTTATAGATCATTTCAGACATAGTTTTAGAAATCGAGGAAGGCCTGAACATTTACACCCTGACTGAGCAAAACTTTTGACGTTTTTTTTTTTTTTTTCCCACTTTAAATACGGTATTTCTTTATTTTCTTTTGATAAAAGTGGTGTGTTGTGTCCCACAGGAAAACAAATGAAAATGAAAGTAGGTCATACTAGCGAAATTCGAATCTTTTTGAAAAGGAAGAGTTACACATCTGTAGACAGTTGTTTTAGAGTTCAAGATGTGTGTAGATCTTAGAGAATACTGACTGGAGAGATGAAGTGTATGGAGGCAATGATTCTTGGGGAAAATACACCACTGTTTTCTTTAGTGAGCTACATATAAGGTATCTCTATAACTAACCAGCACCCTGCACTGTACTGATGAGGGCTGCGAAACAGCTGTCTACAGATGGCTGATTCTGTCATTTGGATTATAATTTTTTTTCCCATGAAGCACTGCCTGAAAATAAGTCTCCATACACCACTTTAGTGCCACATCCCAAGTGTAACAAGACTGCCTGGTCTATCAGTTTCTAAATACATTAATACCAGATTTACATAATAGGCATATCATTTTGAGAAGTTTCTTATTATAATGCGGCCATGATATATGTCCTGGGAAACACAGACGCTGTCATCATCTCTGATTAACTTCGTTTATGGGATCAGTTGTATTTAATTGGTAATTGAAATGAGATCCGGCAGATAATTGCACTTTTCCCCCCTCGTGAACACATGACAATTGCCCGCTGCTCCATGTCAGCTTTAAGTGACGATAACCATATCATACTCCCAATGACATTCAATAAAGTTGCCTGCGTCTTATTTAACAAGAATCAATTATAAACCTGGAAGAGATATATATTATATATGTCCTATCTCATGAATCCTACAGCAGACAATGAAAGAGCTGAGTAAAATAGACATTTGGCAATGAAATGATTAGGGATGGTGCAAATTAAATGGCTACAAATAAATTAGCAACAACTGAGACTTCTTTCATCTGCTGCTTAGCATTTCTTGGATGGCTTTTCCAGACACTAAAAGAGGGAGGGGTACTACGGTGCCACATTCTTGTGGAGAAGCTGGACACTGAGTTGTTTGATGTAATGAGTTAGGCTTTCTAATTTTGGACTGATTAAAGTTTAACATATTTTCTCCTCTTGATAAATTGCCAATGCATTTTGAGCTCTAGTGAGCACACAACGGAGAAATATGATAACAATGTGCCATTGCAGCGTTGCGTGCGGTTCATCCCAATCACATTTCACATACAAGGGGGAAAAAAGAAAACAATCAGAACTGTGAATAAGAATAGGTTTCATTGATGTATTTGATTTAGAAGGATTTAGAAGGTATTTACAGGGACTGAATGTTTTTTGTTTAATTTAAAAAACACTTTTGTCTATGTTTTTTTTTGTGGATGATCAGTTGGGGTATCCAATATGATCACTCATTTTTGGCATCTATCTATTAGAATAGAATTCACTAATGTTTTAGGTGAGCCATTACAGGTGATCGCTACAAAGCATTTTCCAAAAACTACTTTTAACTCTTAGTGTGACCAAGGATAGGGGATAAGATGTCTGATCGCGGGGGTCCCGCGATCCGCTGCGGCACCCCAGACATCCGATGCACGGAGCGAACCTCACTCCAAGACGGAAGACTGGCGATGCGGGGCGGAGGCTTGTGACATCACGGCCATGCCCCCTCAATGCAAGTCTATGGGAGAGGGCGTGATGGCCGTCCATAGACCTGCACTGAGGGGGCACTCCACCAAACACTCTAAACGCGTGCCGTGTGCAGCAGGGAGGTCGCATGAGTCCCTTTGGATAGTGGATAAAATGGGCGGAGTACCCCTTTAAAATAATTGTCTGCTGAATGCTCTTTTGGCCGACTGCTATATTTCCCGATTTCCATATACATGTGAATTCTTAATATGGAACAGGAAAATAGTAGCTGCCAGGCTCCTCTGTTGGGTTCATCTTCCTGAGAATAAAAGAATTAGGCCAAAGAAATCCAACATACCTGATCTTTCTCTCTCCTGCCACTGGGGAAGAATCGGGGATCCTCCATCAGATGGTCATCTGCCACTTAATATGCATGACCAGCTTTCCTTATTTATTTAGAATGTTATCTCTTTGATTTATATGAAAGCCATTAAAGGGGTACTCCCATGGAAAACTTTTTTTTTTTTTAAATCAAGTTAAACAGATTTGTAAATTACTTCTATTAAAAAATCTTAATCCTTCCAATACTTTTTAGGGGACGGTGCGCCAAATTTATCAATTGTTGCACAGACTTTGATCATTTTTGCAGACGCTGAATCAAACTAAGTTATGCTCTATGTTACACAATTGAGAAGTCGCAGAGTAAGTGGCGGCCGTGCAACAATTGTATCAAATGTCGCACGGACCTTAATACAATTGTCGCACAGAGCCATTTTGATAGTTCTATAAGGCGGGGTTGACCAGCCCCTTCTAAATCTGGCTGGTGCAACATTTCACAAAAAGTCACATATGATAAATCAGTGACCACTGCACAAAGTGATCTAAAAAAGAACACTTCATGGTAGTGAAATGTAAATGTTGCAGAAAATGTTGCCCGGGGCCAGTCTGCGACCTTTCATGAGACAAATTTAGACAAAAAATGCAGTCTTAATGGTTAAGTAGTAAAATAATAGAAAAGCATGTAAACATTGGTATCATTTTAATCGTATCAACCCACAAAATAAAGATTACATGTCATGTTTACCACTAAGTGCACTGCACTGCGTAACACCCCCCCCCCGCCCCCCCCACACACCCAATTTGCTAAATTGTGATTTTCTTTTCAAATTCCCAGCACAAACTATTTGTTTTGGGTTGTGCCATATATTTTATGGTAAAATGAAAAGTTTCATTATAAAGTTGTGGAAAAAACAATCCCTAATATGGGTCTGAACATAAATAAGTAAAAGAGTTATGGCTCTTAAAAGGTGGGGACGAAAAAACTGAAAAGCAAAAAGAAAAGGAAATTGGCTGTGTCCTAATGGTTTAACCCTTAAATCTACCACAATTATTTACATTATAGACCTGGTGAAATGGTTTGTACCAGGGAATGGTATGGCCCAATTAACAAGAGAAGGAAGTGGGTTGTTAAAGCAAAGAAAAACAAAAACCCCAAGGGAACAATATACATACCACCTGAACCAGAGTGAAATGTATTGTATAGCTCATCTACTAGTCTGGGCAGCTTGACAACACTATAAAAACTGCATAGTCACAGGAAAGGTGTCATCATCTATTTGCTTACCTCTTATGAATGAAAGGACTTCTTTTCACCAAAAACAAAAATAATGCTTACAATATTCTAGCTATACCAAACCACATCATGGCTCACAGTAGTGTTTCCCAACCAGTGTGCCTCCAGCTGTTGCAAAACTACAACTCCTGGCATCCTGGGAGATGTAGTTTTGCAACCGTTGGAGCCAAACAGGTTGGAAAACACTGAAATAAATCCACGTAGTTAGGCTGCATTCACAAGGCCGTCTAGACCCGTCCCGTTCTTCTCCTGTCAAAAATAAAAATGGACTTTATAAAAAAACGGATAATAACGAATGCAAACAGATGCTGTCCATTTGTATATGTTATTGTTCAGTTATTAAACCCCCCCAAAAAAACAAAAAAAGAAGTAAAAACGGATCAAAAAACGCATTGAAAAAATGTTCGCAAATGGATGACATTAACACCTTAACGACCAAGGACGTATATTTACGGCCTTGGCCGGCTACCGCGATATAACACGGCGTCACGCGGTGACCCCGCGTCATATCGGGTCAGTCCCGGCATGTATCTGATGCCAGGACCCGGGGCTATTAACGCGTGCTATTAACCCTTTAGATGCGGCGTTCAAAGTTGAACGCCGCGTCTAAACCGAAAGTAAAACCTTCCCGGCTGCTCAGCGGGGCTGATCGGGACCACCGCAGTGAAAATGCGGTGTCCCGATCATCGTTGCACAATGATTTTTTTTTCCGTTTCGCCGTCGATTTTTTTTGACTGATGTCACTGCAAAGTAGAATTGGTGGCACAAAAAATAAGCCATAATATGGATTTTTAGGTGCAAAATTGAAAGGGTTATGATTTTTAAAAGGTGAGGAGGAAAAAACGAAAGTGCAAAAACTGAAAAACCTGTGGTCCTTAAGGGGTTAAAGGCTCATCGGTTCTCCATAGACTTCAATGTTAAATTTACTGTATCTGTTTTTTCTTCCGTTTTTTGGACGGAAGTAAAAATACTGCATGTGCCGTTTTTTCTGGAAATGAGTGCATACGTGAGCAAACGGATGAAATGGATTGTAAAAAAATCCCATTGACACGAATGGGATTTTTTTCAAACCGTTTTTAATCCGTTTACAGCCTGCAAGAACGGAACCGAAACGGGGATAAAGAAACGGGGACTGACATCTCACTGTCCAGAACAATGGTTCTTAGTTAATGTCCACAGCAGCCATGGAACCATGCAGTAACGTTCAGCTATTTCAGTAGGGATGCAATATCATTGAGGCCTGATAAATACAAATATTATTTATTTTTTGCTCTCTTCATATTAGCGTCATATAACATGACTGCTCTGACAGTTTCTAACAGCTCCCAGGCGATCCTAATGTGTCGCACTGATTTTTAAAGGGGTTCTCCGGTGAAAAGCAATTTTTTTTTTTAATCAACTGGTGCCCGAAAGTTAAACAGATTTGTAAATTACTTCTAATTTAAAATCTTATACCTTCCAGTACTTATCAGCTGCTGTATGCTCCACAGGAAGTTATTTTCTTTTTACATTTATTTTCTGTCTGACCACATTGCTCTCTGCTGACACCTCTGTCTGTATCAGGAGCTGCCAAATCCCCAAAGCAAAGCTCTCCTGCTCTGGACAGTTCATTATATGGACAGAGGTGTCAGCAGAGAGCACTGTGGTCAGACAGAAAATACATTTAAAAAGAAAAGACCTTCTTTTGGGGCATACTTCAGCTGATAAGTAATGGAAAGATTAAGATGTTTTAATAGAAGTCATTTAAAAATCTGTTTAACTTTCTGGCACCAGTTGATTAAAAAAAATTGCTTTTCACTGGACTACCCCTTTAATGGGATCCACTATGTTTGTGTCATTGAACCTAGTACAGTTGATGGCACAAGAAGTGATGAAGACTGGGATATTCCAGTTGTGTAAAATACCATAAAGCCTTACATGTCATGTTTACCATTACCATTATTTACCATGTTTTATTCTACTGTAAATCTTAATGGAGTATTTTGGCGATACAGCAAAAATTTAGGCCAGGGCCCTGGTGAAAAAAAAAAAAAGAAGAAAAAAAGAAAAATATATATACTTACCTACTCCTGATCCCCTGCTCCGGTTCTTCTTCTTCTGGTCCCCAGCCATTCGTCTCTTCAACCTGTTTCTGAGACAAGAAATCACACTATCCCAGAGATTCACGCAATGAACAAATAATTGGTCATTCGTCGGCTTGTTTGGCCAATAATAGCCCCGCGTGATAGGCCCTTTAAGCTGAGCTCATTCCCTTTGCTTCATTGGGGTTGAGCTGTAATACCAGACATAGCCCACTGTTTTGGGCTAAATTCCTTCAGATCTAAGCAACCGGGAATTATAGGTGACAAGACAAAGGTGTCTCTTCCAACAGGACACAACTGAGTCAGTCTAGAAGAACAAAAAGTCATTAAGAACATTTCATTGCACCTTCACTCATTTCCCAGTGAGCAAGAGGTCAGACCTAGTCATTCACACACCTAGAACACACTGACATCATCGTGACACATAAGCAAATACATAAGTCTGCTGAGTCAAAGGTGACTTGTGGTTGTCCTTCTTCTCCTGTAGATTGTGTAACTTTAGAACTGTAGCAACGCAGGTGGACAGTGAGTGGAACATCTGTGGAGAATAAGGGCTATTAATGGGAAAAATGAACCATATAGATTGAAAACAGATTGAAATGGAATCTGTGACCCCCTCCCCCCCCCCCCCATCTCCCTGTAAAACCACTTCAAAAACATTTTTGTTATTTGAGTACCCACCCTTGGATTTAACAAGACTTTGTTCTATTTTTAAACCAGTTTCATTCCTAAAATGTTATATTTCATGTCTTTTTATAACAACTACATTTGGCATTATTGATATTGTTATGCTGCTTTTTACCAAGGATCTATTAGTTATTAGTTTATGGGCATTTCAAATGTTATAGGAATGCCAAAATTACAACAATCTGAGGATAAACAACACTGTAAGTCCAGTAGGCCAATACTGTAATTGTAAGACATAAAAAAATGTTTGGCAACTTATACATAGCAAATCGACAAAGAAATGTATAATACCGTATTTTTCGCCCTATAAGACGCACCGGCATATAAGACGCACCCAATTGTAAAGGTGCAAAATCTAAAAAAAAAAGATTCTGAACCCAACAGTGATCTTCAACCTGCGGACCTCCAGATGTTGCAAAACTACAACTCCCTGCATGCCCGGACAGCCGTTGGCTGTCCGGGCATGCTGGGAGTTGTAGTTTTGCAACATCTGAAGGTCCACAGGTTGAAGACCGCTGGATAGGAGGTAATACTCACGTGTCCCCGCCGCTCCGGACCCGTCACCGCTCGTCATCACTGCCCTGGATGTCGCTCCATCGCTGTCGCTGCGTCCCCGTGGTGTCCCCGACGCTCAGGACGTCTTCTTCCCCGGGATCCACGCTCTCCGTCGCCATCATCACATCGCTACGCATGCCGCTCCTATTGGATGACAGGACAGCGTGTGCGACGACGTGATGACGTCGAAGGAGAGCGCCGGCCATGCATGGGATCCCAGCACGGAGAAGACACCGAGGAGGCAGGTAAGGTCCCTCCCGGTGTCCTGTAAGCTGTTCGGGACGCCGCGATTTCACCGCGGCGGTCCCGAACAGCCCAACTGAGCAGCCTGGTTAGTGTCACTTACGCTTTAGACGCGGCGGTCAGCTTTGATAGCCTTATCTGAAGGGCTAATACAGGGCATCACCGTGACCGGTGATGTCCTGTATTAGCCGCGGGTCCCGGCCGTTGATGGCCGCAGGGACTGACCCGATAGGTGTGTATTTGCCTTATAAGACGCACCAACTTTAAGCCCCCTCCCCCCCAGTTTTGGGGAAGAAAAAGTGCGTCTTATACGGCGAAAAATACGGTACTATGTAAAATGCTAGAGACAACAGATTTCAGCTCCTGTGCATACAGCACTAGCACAGCAATATACAGATAGATAGATAGATAGATATAGATTTCTCCAGAATGCAGCCTGTCTCTTACCTCTCAGTATTCAGACCCCCACCTTTTTTTTTTTATCAATTCTTTATTTATGAATTTTCAAGACACAACAATTGAGTCAAACAAGGAACTTAACAATAACCATATAAGTTCACAAGTACATAGCGTCTGAGACATTCGACAGACTAACAAGTGGTAGGTCTTTACATAATGAAAACTTGTGTATGTACAAGTCCCCTGAAAAACCCATGAGGGAGACATTGTGAGCCAAGGACATGACATATATGTAAGGGTGAGTAAGAGGACCTAATGTCTACGAGCGAGGCCAGCTGCGCCCGTAAGCCAGGAGACCCCCACCTTTTGATACAAACTGGTCTCAGAAGTGACAGCCCACCCTATAGGATATCTCTACAGTAGCGCATCCACAGCATCAAATACACTTCGGATGTGCTATGTGTGACCATACCCTAAAGCTGTTTTTACACAACTATATAATGGACACGTTTTATGGCTATATTACAGCCATGGTTCATAGAACTTTTAGAACCAATAGGAGTGTTCTAAAAACGGTTTTCTGGGTGTTCTGTCTTCGGTTTATAATTTTGCTGGGTTTCCATTAGAGGTTCACAGCAGCCACTGGATATTGCATTTCCATATTCAAATAGTGCAAATACAAGAATAAGTTCAAGGGTTCATGATTTTATGTTGGAGGGCGGCCAATGCTAAAACCGTTTTCATATGGCCATGTAGGAGTTTATTTTAGCCATAAAACGGAAAGTGAAAAAGGTTTAAACACTACTATAACAATAAACAGGACTTTGGTCACGTTCGATGGCTGAGCGAGGCTTGGGCAAGACGATGGAATTTCTCCCTTATTATGAAAAATATGTTTGGAGCTATTTTAGAATTCTGTGTCTACAAAAGGAAATAAAACGTGTAGAGATGACGGATACTTATGGAATGTGATAAATAAACTGAGGAGGAGATTATACTCCACAGAAGAGTTTGGACAAAATTCTCAAATACTCCATTAACTGAAAGCTAGAAATACGGAGATAATAAGCATTAATAGGATGAGCATAATTATCATTGTTATCTTCATATCGCCACCAAATTTACTTGGAAATGAACATATAATTAAAAAATATCAGCTCAGAGACTCAAAAATAGACATCTGATTGAATAAGTCTGTAGCCGTAATGAGATGTTAATGAGGATTGCCTCAGCTGCTAAGACAATCTTAATTCAGATTTAGAAGGCTATAGCATAATCATTAAAGAACTTTATTTTCCATGCTAAACCGAATATAATTGGTTGTTCCTAAATTAGGTCGAAAAGATACATCCATGGAATTTCAATTCATCCATTAGAAGGCATATTTTGTCTCTGAATAAAGAAAGAATTCATTATCTTTGCCCCAAACAATTCCCACTATTTGTATTTTTGCCATAGCAACCACAGAAACATTCAAGTAAGGTCTCATGTACACAGCTGTATTATCGATTTTTATTTTTTTCCGGACCTGTAAGAGTATGACCACATGCAGGCTAAATGCTGCAGACTCCCCAAAGTGGAAAATCTGCTGCAGAACATCTGCCCCAAACCATCAGGGCTTCATGGGGTGCGGCTTCAGTGTGGCTTTTCTGCAGCGGATTTAGGTGTAGATTATGTACATTATATGGGCACTGTCAGATATAAAAGCTTTTGATTTGTTGTAAAGCATGCAAAACCAATAGGTTTTGAAATTGCTTTCATTAAAAAAAAAAATTCAGTATTTCATACTGAAAAAGCCAGTCAAACAACTGCCCCCCCCCCCCGCCTTGTGGGATACATACCAGCCTGGCCGTGTCCACTGGTCATCACCTACGTCATGGACACACTTCATGATTGACAGGTCTACAGATCTAAAGCTGCTGTGATCGGCTCCCTTACTGTCTGTGTTTACTTCACATTCTCCTCATGTGAGGAGAAGGGGGAGGGGCAGGAGTACACTGCTGCCTGTGAGCAGATGATGAAAGAAGCTGATGAAAGATGGGGACTGAATGGAGGATTTTTTTGTTTAAAAAGTAAGTGTCCCTGCATGTATATATGTGTGTGGATATATATGTATGTGTGTAAATCTGTGTCTAGGTAATGTGCATGTGTATGAATAAATAAAGTCAATGTGTGTGTGTGTGTGTGTGTGTGTGTGTATCTAATACAGGGGGACTACAATCATATGCTTCCAGCTGTGGCAAAACTACAATTCCCAGCATGCCTGCGCAGGCAAATGATGTGTGGGCATGCTGGGAGTTGTAGTTTTGCAACAGTAGGAGGAACACAGCCTGCAGCAACACTGCTGTAAATCTGAGTTTTACCAAACATATGCCTCCAGCTGTTGCAAAACTACAACTCAAAGGATGTGTGGGCATGCTGGGAGCTGTAGTTTTGCAAAAGCTGTAAGCACACAGCATGTGTGTGTATAGCATAAAACCAGAAAGGAAAGGGTTACAAATGCTCACTCCCAAGACCAGTAACTGAGGAGAGTGAGGGAGGGAGAGTGGTTATTAATTGAGGAGAACAAAGGGACCCACCCCCCTGCTCCTAGTCAACAACAGTAAGGTAATTCAGAAAGAGAGAAATATAGGTCATAGACACATAAAAATGATATGAACATGATCAGGATGAGATACTGAGCAACATATAACAGTTTTTTTTTTTTTGGGTGATCTGACAGGTACGCTTTAAATATTATTAAAAAAACAATACAATGGAGCAGATTTATTATAGACCGGCATTTTAGACATTGCTGTCACTGTCACTGGGCACTGTCAGATTCAAAAACTTGTACTTCTGGCAAAACATCAACCTTTCTAATATACTTCTTAAGAAAATGTGAATTCCTTTTTATAAAAATCATGGCTTATAAAATCATGGCCTTGTCCAAGCTGAAGCACATGCATGAACAAAGTCCAGTAAGTGAGGGTGGGCTAGCACTCCTCTGTGCTCCCCCTAGCTATGGCTAGATTTCATATGTAGGCTATGGCTAGATTTCATATGTAGGCTATGGCTAGATTTCATATACGTAGGCTATGGCTAGATTTCATATACGTAGGCTATGGCTAGATTTCATATACGTAGGCTATGGCTAGATTTCATATACGTAGGCTATGGCTAGATTTCATATACGTAGGCTATGGCTAGATTTCATATACGTAGGCTATGGCTAGATTTCATATAGGTAGGCTATGGCTAGATTTCATATACGTAGGCTATGGCTAGATTTCATATACGTAGGCTATGGCTAGATTTCATATACGTAGGCTATGGCTAGATTTCATATACGTAGGCTATGGCTAGATTTCATATAGGTAGGCTATGGCTATATTTCATATACGTAGGCTATGGCTAGATTTCATATAGGTAGGCTATGGCTAGATTTCATATACGTAGGCTATGGCTAGATTTCATATACGTAGGCTATGGCTAGATTTCATATACGTAGGCTATGGCTAGATTTCATATACATAGGCTATGGCTAGATTTCATATACGTAGGCTATGGCTAGATTTCATATACATAGGCTATGGCTAGATTTCATATACGTAGGCTATGGCTAGATTTCATATAGGTAGGCTATGGCTAGATTTCATATACGTAGGCTATGGCTAGATTTCATATACGTAGGCTATGGCTAGATTTCATATAGGTAGGCTATGGCTAGATTTCATATACGTAAGCTATGGCTAGATTTCATATACGTAGGCTATGGCTAGATTTCATATACGTAGGCTATGGCTAGATTTCATATACGTAGGCTATGGCTAGATTTCATATACGTAGGCTATGGCTAGATTTCATATACGTAGGCTATGGCTAGATTTCATATACGTAGGCTATGGCTAGATTTCATATACGTAGGCTATGGCTAGATTTCATATACGTAGGCTATGGCTAGATTTCATATACGTAGGCTATGGCTAGATTTCATATACGTAGGCTATGGCTAGATTTCATATACGTAGGCTATGGCTAGATTTCATATACGTAGGCTATGGCTAGATTTCATATACGTAGGCTATGGCTAGATTTCATATACGTAGGCTATGGCTAGATTTCATATACGTAGGCTATGGCTAGATTTCATATACGTAGGCTATGGCTAGATTTCATATACGTAGGCTATGGCTAGATTTCATATACGTAGGCTATGGCTAGATTTCATATACGTAGGCTATGGCTAGATTTCATATACGTAGGCTATGGCTAGATTTCATATACGTAGGCTATGGCTAGATTTCATATACGTAGGCTATGGCTAGATTTCATATACGTAGGCTATGGCTAGATTTCATATACGTAGGCTATGGCTAGATTTCATATACATAGGCTATGGCTAGATTTCATATACGTAGGCTATGGCTAGATTTCATATACGTAGGCTATGGCTAGATTTCATATACGTAGGCTATGGCTAGATTTCATATACGTAGGCTATGGCTAGATTTCAAATACGTAGGTTATGGCTAGATTTCATATACGTAGGCTATGGCTAGATTTCATATACGTAGGCTATGGCTAGATTTCGTACTTCTATTTATTAGAAAATGGGGAGGAAACAGTTGACTGGGCACAGCTCTTCCACCAAAATCAATCCGCACTCCTGAATAGCAAACCAGGTGCTAGTTCACATGGCTCTGTAATAACAACCCCAAGTGGTGCTCACTATCATGAAAAGCACGGGCAATGGTGCCTTTCGCGCACAGTGGCACCATCGCCCGCCCAGGTAGCCCTGCTGCTACTCACCTGTCCATCATGCACTGAAGTTTTTTAAGTTCTACATGCAAGTTCTTCAATAAAGCATTCTGTTAGATGACCAGTCTGGTGAGTGCCCCATCTACATTCCTTATTCAGAGACTTCTATTTATTACTTTAATAGAAATGTTATCCTACCTATGAAATTTATGTGACTTCTTTTTACTCTGTTACTACTACCAGCTACCAGTAGCGCTCCGGCCCCTTCATACTTATCACTTACCGGACATCTAAACGCATCCTGAAGGGACTGGAGGTCTCCCTCAGGAAACAAGCCTGTCCGGTATTTGTCATATATTATGTACTGTTTCTACATTATTTATACCTCATCATTGATCATGCTGTGATGGACCTTATTTAAAGGGGTACTCCGGCGCTTAGACATCTTATCCCCTATCCAATTGGAATTTCCGGGGCTGATGTTTCTGTGGCGGAAATCCCGATTAAGGCATCTGCAAAAAGAATATACATCCATTCTAATTTCCAAGCTGTCCTACAGCCCATCGAATTATTCAGTTCTGTGGGGTGTTTGCACATGTTTTCCATGCAGACGTTCCGCACATTTTACACTCCCTGAACATGGCCTAAGCATGGAGTCACACATACAGTATCCTGCACAGATTTATAGCTGTGTTCAATCATTTAGTTTACATTGAAATCTGCAGCATCACATATGCAGATAGATTACTGTCCATGTAAATACACACGTGCACACTTTGCTGACATGAACAGTGAGCAGTTGCAAAACTATAACTCCCAGAATGTCGGGACAGCCAAAGGCTGTCCAAAGGCTGCAGTGTTGCTACAGCAGGAGGCATACTGGCTGGGAAACACTGCATTATGAAAGCAAACACTGCAAAAGTCACAATCGCCGCTCTAGGTCCTCAGTCACCCATCTTTCCCAGGAACAGATGGGAGTCACATAATAATATTTCAATAGCACTGTATTTATCACATGCTACGCAACCATTTAATAAATATGGCGCACATACACATTACCACCACACAAACGTAAGGTGCAAGCCAGTGATTCCCAACCAGTGTGCCTCCAGATATTGCAAAACTACAAATCCCAGCCTGGGCATGCTGGGAGTTGTAGTTTTGCAACAGCTGGAGGCACACTGGTTGGGAAACACTGGTGTAGAAAAATAGTTCATCACCCTTGATAAATTCCCTGGTAATGTGCTTCCGCCAGCGGAATTCCGTGGTGTGAGTGGCGAGGGGATGGGCCGGGACGTCCATCGTCGCCCATCTATGCTGCAGGGACCGTCCGACTTCTAATGGGGAGGGTGAGCCGGTCCGGGCCGTCCATCTTGACCAGGAAGCCCTCTTCTCCGCTCCGGGCCGGCCCTGAACTAGTGACGCTGCATTGACGCCGCTGTGCAGGGACGTCCGTGCGCAGCAGATGTCCGTGACGTCCCTACGCGGCAGCGTCAATGCAGCGTCACTAGTCCAGGGCCGGCCCGGAGCGGAGAAGAAGGCCTCTCGGTCAAGATGGACGGCCCGGACTGGCTCACCCTCCCCACTAGAAGTCGGATGGTCCCTGCAGCGACGTTAGACGGCTGCTAGGGAAGGACTGACAGAGCTGCAACAGAGGAGGTGAGTAGAGAACAAGAGAGGGCGGTCTGGATGATGACAGGGGGGTATGAGGGGGATCTGGATAATGATATGGGGGCAAGGGGGATCGGTATGATGGGGGATGAGGGGGGTCTAGATGATATCAGGAGGGATGGGGGGATCTGCATGATGGGGGGATGAGGGGGGTCTGGATGATGACAGAAGTGATGGGGGGGTCTGGATGATGACAGTGGGAGTCAGGATGATGACAGATGAGGGCGGGATGATGACTGGGGGGGGTATGATGACCGGGGGGGGGGGATGATGATGTATTTCCCACTCTAGGCTTATACTCGAGCCAATAGGTTTTCCAGGGTTTTTGGGGTGAAATAAGGGGCCTCGGCTTATATTCGGAACGGCTAATACTCGAGTATATACGGTAGTTTTACAAAAAAACATGCAATCGTATACAAACGTATACCCTCAAAAAAGTATGCAATTTTATACAAATATATATCACAAAAAAAGTATGCAAAAAAAAAAACCGCAACGTTGAGCCAAATTGGTGTTGTCTGGTACATATATTTGTGGTATGTGTGTGGTAATGTACTGCTGTGGTATAGATGTGAACACAACCCTTAGCATGCACTTCTCCTGTCTCGTTCTAGTGATCTGTCTGGGTGTGAACACTTGGACCCCAAACAATCAAAACTTTTCATATGTCTCTGCAACATACCAGAAGTTATACTTTTTTTTTCAGCCACAGCGTTAGCCCAGCTTTCCAAGACTCCTGAACTATGCATGTGTCTCGATCTATTACTGCAATGTTTCCCAACCAGGGTGCCTCCAGCTGTTGCAAAACTACAACACTCAGCATGCCCGGACAGCCGAAGGCTGTCCGGACATGCTGGGAGTTGTAGTTTTGCAACAGCTGGAGGCACCCTGGTTGGAAAACACTACATTATAGCAACAAATGCTGCAAAGCCACAATAGACTGTCAGTCGCCCAGCAAAAACTACAACTCCTAGCATGTCCAGGCTGAGATGTGCTGGGATTTGTAGTTACTGTACACCTTTAATTTGTATGGTGGTAATGTGTACATTCGCCAAATTTATTAAATGGTTGCAATGGTCTGAGATAAATACAGTGCTCGTGAAATATAATCACATGACTCCTATCTGCTCCTGGCAAAGCTGGGTGGCTGACAACCAAGAGCGGCCATTGTGGCTTTGCAAGCTTGGTTGCCATAATACAGTGTTTCTTAACCAGAGTGCCTCCAGCTGTGGCAAAACTACAACTCCCAGCATGCCCGGACAGCCAAAGGCTGTCCGGACATGCTGGGAGTTGTAGTTTGGCCACAGCTGGAGGCACCCTGGTTGGAAAACATTGCATTATAGCAACAAATGCTGAAAAGCCACAATAGCTGCTCTAGACTGTCAGTCACCCAGCTAAAACTACAACTCCAGTTTGTAGAGCGGCCATTGTGGCTTTGCAAGGTTGGTTTCCATAATACAGTGTTTCTTAACCAGGGTGCCTCCAGCTGTTGCAAAACTTCAACTGCCAGCATGCCCGGACAGCCGCATGCTGGGAGTTGTAGTTTTACAACAGCTGGAGGCAACCTGGTAGGGAAACACTGTGTTACAGCAACAAACCCTGCAAAAGCCACAATGGCAAATCTAGGTCGTGTCATTCACCCAGCTTTCCCAGTAACAGATAGGAGTCACGTCATTATATTTTTATTTCATTATCTGGCCGCCATCACACCTCCCTGACAGGACCGAATGCTTTTATATATTTTACTATATGACAAAACACATGAAGGACAACGTGACAGGATTCTCTCCCTTCTACTGAAAGGGGAACTCGTCAGTGTCAGCCATAACTTCACTTCATGAGGGGGAAGGGGGAGAGCACCGCCCCCTGCTGGAATGAATGATACTCCATGAAGTAAACAAGACAGGCGCCATTTTGTGACGGGGGAGGGGAGCGGCATATATACTTTTTTTTGTTCTCTTTTATTAACACGGACATTGTTAGTAAAGTCACTCCGGCTGAAAGACAGTGCGCGCCTTATCGGCTATTGACCTGCGTCATGGGGCAATGACATACCGGTCTGACGACTACTTGACCTTTCACACTCAAACTAGAATAAGGGGTCAAAATGGAGTCGCGCTCTATCGTGATAACTATAGTTATATGTGTAGAATTGAGTTAAGTTAAAAAAATATGTACTGTATACACGTTCTGTCATGACAGACTATAGCACATAGCCCGCATCTCACAGGCGCTCTCAGCGGCCACTGACCGCACTGTAACTGTCTCCTCCGCCGTTCCCGGCTTATATACCTGGCTAAAAATAGATAGCCCCTCCCACTTCTCCCGGGAGGGGGCTTGAAATTTCGAATCTGACCAATCGCGGCTCACCTTACGAAACGATGTCGTCACGCCAGAGGCTTCCCCGGAGCGCCGGACGCGCCTATTGGTCACGCCTGACATCATAGGCGAACGAAGGAGGAAGCGGGCGGGCGCTCATTGGCCGCCCTACTGAGCCGGCGTAATGGGATCACGTGGGGCGGAGGGGGGCAGTGCTGGGCTGCCTTGGAAGGTTTGAATAGGGAAGTTTCGCAGGGGTTTACATTTTGCAGTCACTTCAGTGTTTGCAAATATTGTCAGCGCCACTGAGCAAGTCCTGAGCTCCAGGAGGAGTTGTCATAGTCTCTTCTTCAGTACTGGGGGATTTTTTTTTTCCTTCCTTCTTCCTTAATTGCTATGCAATGACATTTGCATGAAAACCTGGAGGACTTGCAATTGCATTCTGCTGGGATCTATACCTTTTTATTTTTTATATCTATATATCTATATAGAAATAATATCTATATTTTTTAATATATATATTTTTTTTTTGGTGGTGATTTTTTTTTGGGTTTTGCAAGCTCTGGATTGTATGTTTCCCTATTGCGACATATATGGTAGCAGATCTGGTTTTGCAAGAAAACCTTAAGAGCCTCTTTTTATTTCGGGTTAGGATTTTCTGCTCTCTCCTTCCGATCCGTAGATCATGGATGTTCTACCGATGTGCAGCATTTTCCAGGAGCTTCAGATCGTGCACGACACCGGCTACTTCTCCGCTTTGCCGTCTCTGGAGGAATATTGGCAACAGGTAAAAAAAAAAAAAAAAAAAAAACATTTTTTTTAAAAATAATAATAATTTGAAATAAAAATTCTAAAAATATTCAGATGCGCGCTCGGCGTTATTGCATCCGACGGTGTATACTCTATCTAGAGAACTGTATTTAGAGAGGATCCTAGGGCAGCTCTAGTGATTTGCACTGACAGCTCGGTGCCGCGTCAATCAAAAGCTCGGATTGGGTTTCGCTAGTAACCGTGCAACCGTTTGGCAAAACTTTGCCGGCGCAAACATGGTCCAAATGGCACAGCCGGGGTACCTAAAACAGTCCTGTCATTTCTCCCTAAAAAAATATTATTATTGTGTATATATATTTTATGCATTGATAAATACTTCCGAATAACCCTTTAAAGCGGTGTTTTGCAAACGATGTTGCAAAACTACAACTCCCAGCATGCCCGGACAGCCAACGGCTGTCCGGGCATGCTGGGAGTTGTAGTTTTGCAACAGCCGGAGGCACCTTGGTTTGGAAACACTACTGTAAAGCATAACCTAAGCGTGACGTCCCTCGGTAACACAGTATTGTCATCATGCTGGGAGTTGTAGTTTTGCAACAGCCGGAGGCACCTTGGTTTGGAAACATAACCTAAGCGTGACGTCTCTCCATAACACAGCATTGGCAGCATGCTGGGAGTTGTAGTTTTTTTTTTCAACACCGTTTGGGAAAAATAAGTGAGCCCCCCCCCCCCGGCTGACATTCGTGCAATGTTTAGATGTTGCTATGTGACATCCGGACAAATGTTTGACCATAAGTAACGTGACTGTATAACTTCATACAAACGTACTCATCCGTGCACCCTGGTAGTGAACAATCTTATCGACACCCGAATTAGATGTCGATCGTGTCTCGATGTCGATTGTGCACGCAACAGTTATCGGGGGGGGGGGGGGGGGATCCTGTAAAATATATACGTATTACTTTTATTTTTGCACTTTATTTTCCAAGCTCACCTTTTACGGTGGCACCATCTTAGCGGCTGGCCCCGTTTTGCATTTGTTGTTTTTTTTTTGTTTGTTTTTTATGCCTTGTTTACTTTGTAAGCAAATAAGAGAGAGATATCCAACGTCTTGTTTGTTTGGGGAGCTGCACACCAAAGTGTTACAACCTTCACATTCCTGCTTAATTCTATGCATCCCCCCCTCCTCCCCGTCGTCCTCCTCCTCTTCTCCTCTTCTTGCTTCTGCCATCAAAGAGGCAGATCTAGTGTGTGTGTGCGAGATTGAAATTGATCTCAGTAGCTTCCTTGGGGCATTTTAGATGTGGGCACGGAGCCAGCTCTCCTTCCCAGAAAGCCTGCAGAGACATTTAAACTATCACAGAGCCCCATCTTCTCCCCGTGGGTACTTTTGCATAATGGCGAATGTAAAGCAGCTAGATTATTAAAGTTTAACAACATCACAATCAATTGTCGACCCAGCCCCCTTTTCTATTCCCTTCCACCACCCAAGAATCAATAAAATGCATTTTCTCAAGCGAACGGCAAAGCGGTTGTGCAGTTATAGGGGGAAAAAAATAAATAAACCAAGGCATTGATTTCTCTAGTTTGTCTTCTCGGGGCCTCGTTGCAATGTTGACGTTACTTTGAATTAACGAGAAGACCACAAGAGGAAATGGAAGAGCGCAGTAAAAGAAGAAAAAATGTGCACTCCCGGGGGGCAGCTCCTCGCTGGGGAAATATGTGTGGTATTTTGATGGCTTGTGTCTGGAGGCCACAGGGCTGAACTCAGCACCTAGATTATTTTTTATTTTATTTAGTTTTTTTGTTGTTGTTTTTGCAGAAACAAATGGCAGACGTTTCTAAAGAGGGGGGGGGGGGAGGACGTTCTCAGATGAAAGACATAGATTTTTATGTGGGGAGAAAGTGAAACGTTACCGGTGAAAGTAGAAACCTAATATGGATCCTTTCAATTAAAAATAGAATGCACTGAGTAATCCTTGCATTTACCAGCATAGCCTCTTGGCTTCTGGTCAGCAGTACAAAAGGAAGTCTTCGCTTTTTCTCTCTCTCTTCCCTCTTCCAGCGTAACGTGAAAGGAATGCAGATGACTCATCTGCTTCTACTGTTGGCTAGCAGTTAAAATTCTTGTCCATTGTATGGTTTCCAGAAGTTGTCTGAAGGAGAAATAGGGCCTCTGTGTGTTAGGCGAGGTCTTTGGTTCCTTAAATTTGTGCGGCTCTGCAATTTCCATGTATGGTGGTTCTGCAAAATTATCGTTTTGCTAAGATCGCTATCTTAAAAAGGAAGTAAGAACTCTGGTAGTAAGCTCGTGCGGTGTTTCGACTGGAGGGTGTCATTCATTGCCAGACAAACCACGTTTGTAGTTTTTTTTTTTTGATAGCTGCATGCAAAACAAATAAATGCATAAAATAATAAAGGTTCTGTTCTGCAAAGGTGTGAACACGTGATCGACTAACTTGTCACTTCCAATTTTTTTTACCTTCTAGACCTGCCTGGAACTAGAGCGCTACCTGCAAAGTGAGCCTTGCTATGTGTCGGCCTCTGAATTTAAATTCAACGGGGAAGACGAGCTTTGGACCAAATTTATTCTGGCATGCGAGAAAAAGGAGGAGCCCGACCCCCAACTTATCTGTATCAAAACGGAGGACATCTCTGACAGTCAAAATCTAGAGACCAATAGTTTGAACTCTGACTTTAGTAGCGACTTATCGGACAGCTCCGAGGAGCTTTCGCCAACTTCCAAATTTACCTCAGACCCCATTAATGGCATAGTGATCAAGTCGGAACCTTTTAGTTCGTCCATCACTACACCACCGTCATCGCCCGAACAGGGTAAGGAGTCTCCCTATCATTTGTGGAACACTATCACCGGAGAGCTCCATTCACCTGGGAAAGTGCGCCCTGGTCCATTTATAAAGACTGATCAAGGTAGCCCGATCAGCGGTGGAGAAACGTCACCGGACGGCAGGAAACGCGTCCACAAGTGTCACTTCAACGGTTGCAAGAAAGTTTACACCAAGAGCTCACATCTTAAAGCACATCAGCGCACTCATACAGGTCAGTGCTTGTCTTTTTTGTCTGTACAAAAAGGGACTTGACAGGAGGGAATCCCTGTAATGTTATTGCACAACCACAGGGTGTAAACCCAAAGTCCATCGGTGACGTCACAGAGAATCCTCTGTTAGGGAAATGTACTTCCTCATTCCTTCCTGTAGGGAGGTTGGATCTATGACTACAGAAGGGTTCCAGGAAAGGGAGTCAAACAATGAATTTCCTGATTTCTTTCCTTTTATAAAGTCTTGTCACTGGATCAGATGAGGAAAAAAAACTTTTTCCTAAATTTTAACTCCATGCGGCTGAAATGTTGCAGATTTGTTACAGATTTTGACTTCGCTATATACAGTGGCCCTCCAGATGTTGCAAAGCTACAGTGCACAGCATACCGGACAGCCAACAGCTGTGCGGGCATGCTGTGAGTTGTACTTTAACAACATCTAGTGGGCCACAGTTTGGCGACCTTGGCTATAGAAGGGACTTTCCAAAATCTTTTCACAACTCTGCAGCATTTTGCTTCCATGTGAACATACCCTATCACTAATGCAATTGCAACATGCCATAATATGTTATATATACACTTAATATAAAGTCTATAAAATATTAAGATTTTTTTTTTATATACATAATATATATTATATAATATATTTTCGCTTTTCAGCTAAATTTACTCAACTAATACCTGCAATGCCTCCATTACTTATTGTGTATTGACTCATTAAAGAGTAGAATTTACATTTAATGTGTATTGGACCCTTTCTCCTAAATATTATCTCTCCCCCTCCCTCCCTCCTTCGTTTGTATGTATACACAACATGTTACAATAGACATTCATTGTGTTGACTTGATGGTGTTGTCAGTGTCTAGCTTGATTCAATAGGCGATTGCATTCCCTTGGAGTCTTGTCAAGTTTTTCTTCTTGATTGAGTTTAGTGAAGACAACAATGGGACTTGTTTATTGCGTCGCTAACAAGGCCATTTAATGAGATCACACATTTGCATGAAGCTCAGACACAAGTTTGTGTTGCACCTATCTGGTTTGCACCCTGGAATTAGTCATACTTAACCTTGTTTGTATTAATCTTTTGTAGGAGAGAAGCCTTACAGATGTTCCTGGGAAGGTTGTACGTGGCGTTTTGCAAGAAGTGATGAACTGACCAGACACTTCCGAAAACACACTGGTGCCAAACCATTCAAGTGCACACATTGTGACAAGTAAGACCCTTATATTCCTAACCTGGGCTTTAATTATAAAGAAAGTTCTATGTAGGCCCCTATAAGATAGAGGGCATGGAGGTAAAGTTTTGGTATCTCTCTATCGAGAACCAACACTGTCATAGATGCCACCACTACTGCCAGTACATTACATATTAGTCTAAACCCACAACCTCTATCAGTTGCATTAAAACCATTAATCATGGCTGATCATTGGTTGGGTTGCTCTTTATCATGGCTGATCATTGGATTGGTAGTCTTCATCATGGCTGAGTATTGGTTAAAGTGTAGAACTTTAGCGGGACTTAAGTATTGTGTTTTCTTCATTCTAGTCATGTTGACTCTAACATGAGTTTTTCTTCTTCTCCAGATGTTTCTCCAGGTCGGATCACTTGGCTCTGCACATGAAGCGACACATATGAATGAGGAAGTCACGTGGTTAAAAGCGACTTCAAGGTTGAATTGCCTTGTGCGAGGGATGCAAGTTCCAGCCAAAGCATGCCAATTTGCACCCTAACCAATTGCCTTCAAGACCTCACTTCTTCAAGGGGCTTTGCAGGGCTTATCAATCGTGTGAGATGCGGCATAGCAACCATACAGTGCTACTTCTGGAGCTGCCTGGGCCCGTGCACTATTGGTGCTTGATCTTCTGAGTGGCTTGACTAAGCCGTCGCCGTGAGCATGTGCACTGAGAATGTTAATGTTTGGGTGACTGAATGGTGACAAGGAGCCAATGTCTGAATGTTGAAGACCTCGTTTAGTTTTTTTTTGTTTTTTTTTTTTTGTTTTGTTTTTCTTCGTCTGGTTGAGTTCAGTTGCAAGGGATTAGAAACAAACAACAAAAAAGGTTTAAAAGAAAAATAACAAAAAAAAAAATTAAAAATAAACGGTTTGAATGTTTTGTATGCTATTGCATACTCTTGTTATATGGGACAACCATCAATCATTCTACTTGGGGGAGGTCGGCTTCTAAAATAAAAGGAAGCCATGACTCCTCAAAAGGGGATTGATCCCTTTCCTGTGTGAGAGGAGCTTTTGTTGTCTGGTGCAGCTATTAAACGTGCAATGTGTCAAGTAGCTTGTTTCTACTGGCTACAACGATTGTTTGTAACCCATTGTATAAGCTGTGTATTTACAATTATAACACAACTATAACTTCATTATAATAGAAAGGTATTGCATGGTTCAGGGGAAATGTGTACGCTTCTCCATAATTTAATCAGGACTGCAGTTATGATTCCAGTTGAGAGCAGCTAAAAATACAATTGGTCTGTTGTTACATTACTTATGTATAGAATTAAAAGGAAAAAAAAAAAATCAAAAAAAGAAGAAAAAAAAAGTGGAAAACACCACTATAGCTTAAAAACTGATTTTTCTCATGCAGCTAATTTTTTCTATTATTTATGCCTTGAGGACTAATTTCCGGTTTTTCTAGCTGTTAACGCACTGTTGTCCTTAAAAATGGTGCCTTATGCAAGTGGCCTTCTCCAGTGATGGATGGGGGTCATATACAGGGGTTTAAGTGATGTAAGCTTACTTAAGGCTCTGTTGTCACCCAGGGTTGTACTCCTTTCTTTTACTATTTTTTTTTTTTTATCATTTTTTTTCTTCCCTTTTCTTCTTCGGACACACATGGGTTTTATGTTGTAAAAAAAGGTGCAATCCATAGCATCCAATCGCCTCAGAATATGGTTCCATATTGTATCATTTTATAAGCAACATAATAGTATAAAAAAAAATAATCAAGGCATACGGCCGAAGGCTTTTTAACACTTTTTGGCTCTCGTGTATGTGTGTCCATTCTTTCCTGTACTATGTTGAACGCTCATGTTATAGTAATCTGCTTTTCGGAACACACTGATCTGTTCAGAACTATCGCTTACACCTGCTCTACATGAAACTTGCACAAATGTATGTGTACATGCACTTAATATGTAAACTGCTCATATACTTGTCAAGGTACAAAATGTGTTTGTTTGGAAGGTTAACTCTCCTTTATTTTTATTTGTTTTTTATTTTTTCCCTCTCCTTCTTTTGTCTGTATTCTATTTAAGTCCCACAATCCACCAAAGCAAATGTAAAAACTGGCAACATTTTTTTTTTTCTCTCCTCAGTCAGTCTCCGCTACACGATAAACGTGCACTCTACAGCTGAAAATGTACTAGGCCTGTAGCTATTCATATTTTTATTTTTATTTTTTTTAAGGAGGAAATTTTTTGGGGGGAAAATTATTTGGGTGCAAGCCTATGTAGTCTTAGGTCACTGAGTGTTAAGATCTGTATTAAGAGTTTGAATAAATATATATATATTTTTGTAATATGTTATTTAATGTCTAAACAGAGAAAAAAAAACCTGTAGAATAAACTTTAAAGTTGATATCCTGAGCATTGTAGATTTTAACTATCACTTTTTGTTATTTTCTCATAGTAGAAATGAAAAAAATAAAAGAAATTTAAACCATTGTCTGCCAAAAGATAATGCCGGATAAAGAAATTCTTTATCCTGCATTATCTTGCAACCCAAAAAGTTCCACTTGTGTTTCTACCAATTGGGGCTTACTATTGTCGTAGCAGGAAGATGCACACATTAAATACAGCATATCATTGGCTTTTTCGTATGTTCTCTTTTTTAAATTTTTTTTTAACTATTTTCTCAACATTTGAATTCCTTATATCCTGCATCCTTGCTTTAGTCGATGCATAGTAACCAACAATCCATAAGAGGCACGAGGACCCTGCTCGAAAAGAGTTCATAATGTATTAGGAGTGATAGACATCAGCACTATTATAGGCTATTATAGACATCAATCTGTCAGTGTTCCCCCAACCAGGGTGCCACTAGCTGTTATAGAACTGCAACACCTAGCATACCTGAATAGCCTTTGGCATGCTAGGTGTTGTAGTTCTGCAACAACTGGAGGCACCCTGGTTGGGAAACACTTGTCTGTGTGGATGGAGTGGGCATGCACAGATAGTGATGTCACTCACCAGCTTCTGCCGGCACAATCCATTCCGAAGTCAGACGTTGAGTTTTGTGAATACCATCTAGGATGTGGCCACAAGACTTGCGTGTAGAGGGTCTAGAGCCTGTTCCCCTTTTTTGGGTTAAAATGGTTTCTAGGGCTTTCAATATCTGATTCAATTGGTTGGGTCTGACACCCCGCCGATCAGCTGTTTGCAAAAGCAGCGGTAGTCTGTTGGTGTCCCACCAGTCAGGTATCGTCCTATTCTTAGAGGCCATCAATAAAAAAAACAAAGTAATGGAAAGCACAAGAAAGAATATAAATATTTGTTCCAGAAGAGACCTGAAATTTACTGATTTCCAGACTCCTGATATCTCTACTCTGCAAAACAATGCAATACCCATAAGGAATTGTGCCAATTTGTAGACATGGCTCCTATGTTTTAGTGTTCTGCAAATCAGAAAGTTTTTTTTTAAGTTTTTCTCTCCTACAAGAACAGTTTGAAAGTGCAAATTTTTTACTAACCATGATTTTGCTTTCCCCGAAGTCTGACAGCAGCACAACGAAGCAATCGAATTGACCATGCTGTCTTTAATGTGTGACTTGCTGTTTACGGCAGTTTTTTTTTTTTTTTATATATACCTTTTTAAAGGTACATGTACTAAATGAAACAAAATAAAAAAGTGTCTTAAACGTATTGGCCTAATAACAGTTTGCTTTTTAAACTTACTGTGTAAGTAAATTGTCATTTTCAGTTTGGTTTTGGCATAAAACCAGTTTAGCTGGCTCTTCCGCTTTTTCCAGTTTCACATTCTTGTGTGGACAAGGCGAGAAAAATAGTCTTTGTATATAGCCAGAGACTAGTAGCATTTCTGAATAGTTTTTTTTTTTTTTTTCCTTTTTTGAAGTGCTCAAAGTTTAGCCATAATAATCACAAGGAGATAAACAAAGGTGCTTCAATATGCACTGGCTTGTCTTGCTTGTAAAATGCCATCGGCATTCTTTTGAATAAGGTGGATCCTCCCCGTATGTGAATGCCTATAATTTACTTCATAAGAAAATACACTCTGTTCAGGTGATAACTGAGCCTCAGTCAAGCTGAATAGGGGGCGGGGGTGGGGAAAATCTACATTTGCTTGAAATTTGGGGAAAAAAAAGTTTTTTTATTAGTGATTTTTTTTTATTTTAATTTTATTTTGAACACCCTGTTATCTGAAGAATCTTTGTAAGATTTTTGTAAAATGAAAACCGTTTTTTTTTTTGTTTTACAAGATTTTATTTGAAAATTGTTTTTTTTTGCAAGATTGTTATATTTCTGTATGAATGTATTTTTTATTGGAATAACATAAAAAAAATTCCTATCAGACTTGCTGTTCTGTCGTGGCTTTTAAATGTTTTATTTTTTATTGTTAACATGCCTTATTGTAAAACACTCAACAAATGTTTCAGACTAAACTACTTACCATTTGCTTCTGTTCCTGATGGGGGTTGCCCTACATCTGTGACACAGCTTGTGCTTCATACCAAGATAAATTTAGTAAATGCCCCCCTGCCAGTGCAGTGTGGTGCCTTACTGGTATATACATTTATCACTATTGAACATTGTTCCCTAACCAGGGTGCCTCCAACTGTTGCAAAACTGCAACTTATGGTATGCTATAGAGGGAGAAGACAAGAACTCAAGAGTTATTAAAAAAAAAAAAAAAACTCCGGAAACCTAAAGGCTATGTGAACGTAAGATTTTAGGACCATGTTTTACAGCTCAAAAAATATTTTTTTAAGCAATAACATCTGACATTTTTGACTTATTGAGCCGTAAAATATAGTGTCTAAGGACACTGGAAGTTTTTTGGACTGTAGCACAAGCTTTTTTTTTCTGAGCCATTTAGAACCCAAAATACATTCCGAATTACGTTCTAAAATTTGTTTTGGCACGTAAATGGCTGAAAATGTTCACAAGTGTAACCTTATAAAGGGATTATTTACCATAAGAAAACCAAAAACTTTTTATTTCTTGTTTTGTTTCCAAAAAAAGCAGCACACCTGTGTGGCATATTACAATTCAACTATGTACACATCAGTGGAGCCGAGTTGCAATACCACATACAAGCTAAAAACAAGAGTGGCGCTGTTTCTTGAAAAAGGCAGCTGTGTGTGAACCAAAGGACATTTTATCATTGAGTTCAACAGAACTCAATGGCAAAGTCTGTTTTTATTTTAGTTTTTTCGGGGGGGGGGGGCATAAAACAGTTTTATAAAGAGTGACATATAAAACATACTTTGTATCACAATTATGGACATTTATCAACGGGTTTAGTCAGGTTTTCTTTACTATAATTGTCGCAAAATTGTCTCAACTGCGACTACTCGATTTTTCGTGTGACATTTTGACTGGAAAGCGAGAAAAGCAAGTTTTCCTAAAATTTACTATGTAGTAATAATTTTAAAATGGACTACGGGTAGTCAGGTATTTATTAACTGCGACAGTCGCAACTGCGCAAAAAAAAGTCGCAACAGCGTTAAAAATTGACTAAATTTACTCCAGCTCAAACATGGAGCAGAAAAATCTACTACCAAAGTAAAAAAGGAAAAATTGCTTACGTGAAAGAAAATTATCAACAGGCTGAAACCAGTTGATAAATACGTCACACATAAGCAAAAAAAAAAGTAAGGAAAAAATTACAAAAAAAAAAGAATACATAAGCAAACATTGATAAATGTCCCTCAATATGTATAGCAATGGTATCTACCTACAAAGCAGATACTAGTTTTTTATTTTTTTATTTTTTTTTTATTTTTATAATGGGTTTCATGAATCCATTCTACAGCACCCATAAAAGTCCCCCCCCCCCCCCCAACACATCCTGTGTCAAATTCTACGTTGCATGGTCCTTCAGGTGTCGTAAACAGATGTTGGGATTTTGCTGCACCGTGCACGTGGCGGAATTACTGATATAAATGTTTGTGCCACATAATTCCCGATTCCGAAGTCCACAGAAAGAACATGTCTATTCTTTATGCAGATTCCACTCGGAAATGCATTGCCGTCTATTAGATGGCAATGCATTTCTGAGCTGTCCTAGTGCCGCCAGGACATTCAAATGTGTGCAATGTCCACCAGTGTTTTTTTAGGCGGACATTTCGACCATGGCCTAACACAGTGTCAATGGACGCACCATGGATCTCTCTACGTGCAGTTCTACAATAGTTGAATAAGTTTTATACCTAGTGAAGTTAGTCTGAATTGTACTCATAATATGATGCCCTGTCGTATATGGCGTGCCCCTGTGTTCTCCAGCTAAATAGAGAATGATGCCGGCAGAAAAGGAAGCCATGAATAGCTGACCAAAGGTATTGAGCATCTAAGGTTTACCAGCTATGTCAAGGAGGTTTCACAAAAGGAAATATCAATTTATTTTATTTTTAGTCAAACAGGAAAGTCTAATTTATCCCAGTGATCTCAGACTGCGACATTACAAATACACGTGACTAGTGGAGCTTTCTGCAGAAGGCCTGGTTAATGTACTATCATTCTAACAATGGAGAAAAACTAATGGCTACGATAATGGCCCGGTGTAAATAGGCCTTGAGAGTAGTAAAGCAGCATTATTTTTATGGATGCATAAAGCAGTGTACTATATTAATTGTAAACTCTCATCAAGTCAAATAAGCCTTAATGAGTTTTCTTACTAAATAAATATTAGTCTTTATTCACACTACTGTAGAGGCTGCATTACCAACGGACGTTAATGGCTCTTTTTTTTCTACTTTGGCTGCCATTAACGTCCGTTATTTTAACGGGAGTTATGATGGACAAAGAGGATCCCATTCATTTGAATGGGATTCCTCTAACGTCCGTTAGAACTCCCGTCATTGTGGCCGAAGATAGCAGAAAAAAAAGACGCGTCATGCACAAATTTTTCTCCCGCTACCTTCCTAACAGACGTCACCTACAGGGCAGAAGTGTGAAAGGAGCCTTAGAGACAATATTATTAACTAAATACAAAAAAGTTAAAAAATACACATATAGGAAGAGAAAAGACAACACATGATTCATCAGATCATCTCTATGGGCTTCCTTGAGTTTTTACATTGATAATGTATACTTTGTATAGGCCATTACTTTTTCATCTATTGAGACTCTCACTTATTAGTAGAATTAAGGAGCCACTATATTGTTTACACAGACTTAATGCCGTATATTCGACTTTGGTTGTGCTTGGTACTGCCATTGAGTTGAAATACCTAGAAATGGGCCACTGTTCCCATGTAAACAATGAATGGGATGACACACAGGAGCACCAGTCTCTGATCATTCCTTAAAAAAAGTGGTGTCTGGCTTCTTTTAAAGAGGTATTCCCATTTGGACATTTATGGCATATGCACTGGATATGCCATAAGGGGGAGATTTATGAAAACCTGGCCAGAGGAAAAGTTGCCCATAGCAACCAACCAGATTGCTTCTTTCATTTATGAAAAGGCCTCTGAAAAATGAAAGAAGCGATCTGATTGGTTGCTATGGGCAACTTTTCCTCTTCCCTCTTCTCCTCTTCCCCTTATTAATTTCTGATAGATAAGAGTCCCACCTCTAGGACCTACAACTATCTTGAGATCAAGGGCCCCTAGCCCTGTCGAGCCTGCTTGTAAATGCCAGAGGTGTTATTTTAATCACCAGCTGACCAAAAATTAACTGGGTGTTAGTGGTGACTAAAATATAACTTTTATTAGTACGTTAAAAGTTTAAAGGAATTAATGTGTATAAGGTGCTTGCAATTTTATATATTTATTCCAAAATTATAAAGAGCTGTTAAGATACAAATATGGTCAAGGGTGCTATAATATTTAGCAAAAAGCACTCCTAGAACCCCTCAGAGCACCTAAGTAGGATTACTCTTATGGGTAATACCCCCTTGGTCACTTATTTCCGGCGACCAAGTCATCCTCACCCGACGCGTTTCTATCACTTGTTATTCAGTGAAGTCATCAGGGGTGAATTATAGGAGTAATATTAAAGTCAGATCAACTGTAATCCAACACTGTCATATATGCTCTTGTACTTAAGAAGACCGTATGGGTCACATGAAGCCTCTTTGCCAGCGAGGGTCTCACCTGTAAAGAAAAAATGGGAGAAACACATAGGGAGCAATAATTATAGAGTGCCTACATTACTGGTTTATATACTCATATGCAGGCACTCTGCTACTCACTATTAGCCTCGGACCGGCAACCCTGCAAAATAAGAACATGGCCCTATTCAGTATACATAGAATGCCATACACCTGCAAGGAAAGACGGCGCTCCGTATGGAGTTTACTCACGATTAGAAGGCTTCTGGGAAGTATAAACGGCTGCGCGCACTCTCGCAGTGGCAATGAGACCCGCTGACATCCAGCCCAGCGCACAGCCGAGGAAGCCGGCATCTGACGTTTTATGCTACTGGACCGCCGCGTCATATCCGATGCGCCTGCCTCGCTTCCCTTAGCGATGCGTCTTTGGGCGGTGCATAGTAACATGCACCCGCCGGACATGCTTAACCCTTGGTGGTCCGTGCATTAGGTCAGTATTGTTAATGGTATGGCCATATTAACCAAACTGAGATATATATGGCATCCTATACATGTCTAGATCATTACCACTGCAACATATAGATCTTGTACAATGCAACAGTGGTAATGATTAACTAGGCCATGTACTGGTTGGACCTTTCTAGATGGAAAACCTAGTTGGTATATGTAGGATTTAAATAGCTGGGCCCTCGGTAATTGAGATCCCTAGTACACCCTATAAATAGGGCCCTAAGCCTAGGCGGCTTCACCCATAAGGGGTGGCCCCACACTGGAACCTCCTATACACCCTGTCAATTCCTACAAACCTATTGGAGGTCTAACTAAACAGACCCACTAAGGTCTCCCCTTACTAACTACTTCCTCCAATATAGGTACCACCCGTGATAGCCTAGGTGTATTAAATAAAACAAGAAAAATTCAGCTGCTCATTAAGACCATGAGGATTATAGGTTTTTAATTTATGGATCCACTTACACTCCTTCTGGAGCAGAAGTCGATCCAAATCTCCTCCCCTGGTTGAGCGATGGATGAGTTCTATCCCTCTAAATCTGATGTTGTAAAGATCATTCCTATGTTGGTCCAACATATGCTGGGCTATTGAGGTTTCTCTCCTGTTACGTATATCTCCAACATGTTCTAAGATACGTTTCCGTAAATCTCTCAAAGTCTTGCCAACATAATACCGGGGGCATGGGCAATGAGCCACATATATAACTGCCTTAGAGCTACAATTTATAAATTGTCTAATCTTAAGGTTAGTACCCCGTTCATCATCTGTTACTCTTTTATATTTCTCCAAATATTCACAAGCCTTACAATGGCCACATTTGTAGCAACCTGCAGGCTGTGTATATTCACTCATCCATGTCCTCAGTGTGGTCCTATTAGGGGCCATATGACTCCTGGTAACTTTATCCCCTATATTCTGCCCTTTATGATAGGTGATTAGTGGCCCATCTCCCACAACTTCTTGAAGATCCCTGTCCAACTTCAAAACATCCCAATGTCTAGTAATAGATTGTCTTATTGCGTCCGCGGCATCATCGTATGTCCCAATTATACGCAATTCATTGTTTGTTTCCTCTCTGTTGTTAGGTCTCAAACGTGCCTCCCTAGGGTGGCCAATGCATGTTGAAATGCTCGACGTAATACATAATCAGGATATCCCCTATTTCTGAACCTGAAAAAAAAAAAACTCAAAAAAAAAAAGAGTCCAACCATGTGTTCATCTACTGTTTCAAAACCGCATATTTACTGTATACATATTTTATAGTATTATAGTCAATGAGAACTGTATTGAACCGTATTTGTATACTGTTTAATACAGTTTCATACGATTAGAGATGAGCGAACTTACAGTAAATTCGATTCATCACGAACTTCTCGGCTAGGCGGTTGCTGACATTTCCTGCATAAATTAGTTCAGCTTTCTGCTGCTCCGGTGGGCTGAAAAAGGTGGATACAGTCCTAGAAAAAAGTCTCCTAGGACTGTATCCACCTTTTCCAGCCCACGGGAGCACCTGAAAGCTGAAATAATGTATGCAGGAAAAGTCATCAACTGACGAGCCGAGAAGTTCGTGACGATTCAAATTTACTGTAAGTTCGCTCATCTCTACATACGATTAAAAATTTTTTCCTTGAACTTTAGATAGGGACCCACTTCCTTCAGACACTTATGGCATTTCCTATGGATACGCTATAAATGTCCAGATGGAAATAGCCCTTTAACCCCAGTGATCAGGGGATATTTAGTATCACATCCTGACCATTTAAATGAATAGCTGTCAACATACTTCATGTTTGTACATTTTCTGGCATATAAAATTGGGTCTTAAAGGGGTACTCTGCCCCTAGACATCTTATCCCCTATCTAAAGGATAGGGGATAAGATGTCTGATCGTTGGGGGCAGTCAAGCCCCCTCCCATAGGCTTGCATTGAGGGAGGGGAGCCATGATGACACTATACCCCGGCCCCTGTATCGCCCGTCATCAGCCACGGAGCGATTTTTGCTCCTTGCAGCTCATGAACGGGGGTCTCAAGCGGCGGAACCCCCGCAATCAAACATCTTATCCCCTATCCTTTGGATAGGGGATAAGATGTCTGGGGCGGAGTACCCCTTTAAGCAGAGGCCTGCTGTCTCTGGGTTCTATATGCTTTTATAGAAGTGATCTCCAAACTGTGGACCTCCAGGTGTTGTAGAACTAGTTTTGAAACATCTAGAGGTCCGCAGTGTGCGACTTCTGCTATATAGGAAATATGGACAATGGTTGATTTCATGAGACAACCCCTTTAGGTCTTGGAAACTAAATAGGGTGACATACATTGTAAAATGTCCCCACATGCAATTGTGATATTGGCCTAGGGAGTTGGAAACAATAAGTAGAAAGAATTAGCTGTTTTATTTAGCTATGGTTTCGTCACAAGTCACTTCTGTCATTGTACCCAGTGGAATGTTGGAGGCGGAAACTGAATTGTAAGAGGTCAAGAAGACAATAGAAGAAAGAAACTGAGTCAAATGATTGTTTACTAGCTGCGCAAAGTAAGTTAAACATGTGGGAAGTAGTAAGGTAGGATGTTGGAGCAAATTCCACAAACCAGGAAGCGGGAGTAAAGTGTTCCTAACAAAAAAAAAACTATTATGTCTTTTTAAGATTAGTAGTCATTTCCCTTCAAAAACAAACCTGGAAAATGATCTTTAACCTACAATGTGCATTGCTTAAGCAAACAACACATGTCCATCCTCCGAAGCAGAGCCAAAATGAGGTATCTTGGCACATGATGGTAGCCCTTTCCTGAAGAGTCTCCCTAATCATTCATATAACACACGTACTTTGTTTTGTGCAGAAGCAGAAAGGTAAAAAGTAAAGCCCCCATTGTATTGCGCAAAAGAGATATAATGTTGTGTAGGATCATTTCCAGTTTGTTTCTGTAGGTGTAGAATGACTTAAATGGGGTTCTCCGCCCCTAGACATCTTATCCCCTATCCAAAAGTTAGGGGATAAGATGTCTGATTGCAGGAGTCCCACCGGTGGGGACCCCGTGATGTCGGCTGCGGCATCCCAGACATCTTGAGCACGGAGCAAACTTCGCTCCGTGCCGGATGACTTGCGATGCGGAGTGGAGGCTCTTGACGTTACGGCCCCGCCCACTTGTGACGTCACGGCCATGTCCCTCAATGCAAGGCAATGCAAGGAGAAGCCTCCGGCGCTGCACCTGAACACCTGGTGCAGCAGGGAGATCGCGGGGGTCCCCAGCAGCGGGAACCCCACAATCAAGCATCCCTTATCCTTTGGATAGGGGATAAGATGTCTAGGGGCAGAGTACCCCTTTAATGTACTGCCCAAATAGCCACAATGGTCACTTGAATGGCTCTCATGATCAAACATTTAAAAGCAAACAAGTCAAGATGGATAAGTTCTAAAGCTGTTTTAATAAACATTAATTTCGGCAATAACAATAGACTAATGAAGATGGGATCAGTTACCGGTGTCCGCCATGAGGGGGGGAAAGGATTAATTTCATCATACATGATTCTTGGTTCCGGAAACAGACTAGTAGACTACGTTTGGTCTATTAAAGTCAATAAGCATGCCATGTATGCACCATGGTAGATGGCATACCTATTGGACGGACCCAGAGATGTACCCCAAAAAACGTGATGTCAGTATGGAAATTAATTGTCCAATATAGACCTATTGTATTAAACTGGTAGGAAAAACTGTTACACTTTAATGATATATCTTATGATATTTTATGATATATCTTAGGCCTGGGGTGTTCTGTTGAAGCAGTGTTTCCCAATTGGTGGCTCTCCAGTTGTTGCAAAACAACTCCCATTATGCTGTTACTGGACAATGGATAACAAATACGACCTTGCATTCAGATGCTGCACTCTCCACAGCAAACCAACATCATGAGTATGTTCAAGTCTTTTTTTTATTCCAAACGTGCAAATCACATCCCATAATGCATTTTGGTGGAAAATAGTCCCTTCATCAGGTTGAAAATCTGATGAAGGGACTC
This sequence comes from Hyla sarda, assembly GCF_029499605.1. Lineage (NCBI taxonomy): Eukaryota > Metazoa > Chordata > Amphibia > Anura > Hylidae > Hyla > Hyla sarda. The sequence goes on from NC_079193.1 coordinate 51,621,592, forward strand.
TGTACACCAAATCACGATATTTAATGTGATTTGCACTTTTGGAATAAAAACATTGTTTGTTTAATATACCCTTGATGTTGGATTCCTGTGGAGAGTGCAGCGTCTGAATACAAGGATTGTAGTTGTCTTCGATTGTCCATAACTCTTCTACAGGATTGTCAAGTCCTTTCTTGTGACCCTCGGGCTTGACAGCTTCTGACGCTAGTACCCCACTAATTTTGGGGGGATTGCACTTTGCCATTGTGTCCTATGTGGGCAGCTAATCTGTAGAATGGCTTAGACCCGTGCTTGGAGTAAAAAAATAACCTAAGGTAATGCACAAGGCACCTCCATTGGGTCTTTCTAATTTGTCTTTTCCATTTATTGTATTGGGAGGGATGATGCGAGATATAGTTTCCCTACAGATGGAGACCTATAGGCTGAGGAATACTGCTTTAAAGGAGTACTCCAAAGGATAGGGGATAAGATGTCTAATTGTGGGGGTCCCGCCGCTGGGGAACCGCGCCACTGCTACACCCGACATTCATTTACAGTGCCAGAGGCTTGTGACGTCACGGCCACACCCTGCTTGAGATGTAATGGCCACACACCCTCAATGCAAGTCTGTGGGAGGGGGCGTGATGGCCATCACACCCCCTCCCATAGACTTGCATTGAGGGGACATAGCCGTGATGTCACGAGCCTCCACCCCGCATTGGCAGTCATCCGGCGGGACCCCCGCGATCAGACATCTTATCCTTTGGATAGGGGTTAAGATGTCTAGGGGCAGAGTACCCCTATAAAGCAACATTATCATCCAACATTTGGCCTTTAAATAAAGGGCTCAACAGTGAGCAAAAAGAGCAATCAAGAGCGTAACACCACTTCTATAGTCTCCATACATAGATGTGTAGGATTTGCTTTATTTAGATGGCCCATAACTTTTCTCCAGAACTTCCTTGTCAGGACTCTGAAGGCTCTTTATGAGAACATTATAGATGCTTTTCTTTAGAAAAAACAATGTCTCATGATATTAGTGTGGTGTGGGGGGGGGGGGGGGTGCAGGGCAGATGTTGTTGCCCTAGGGAAAGATGGCTTTAACCCCTTGTATTTGTGATGCCAGGGCGTGGTTTAGTCTGTAACCACCCGAAGGTATACTGCTGGATCCTGGGCTAGGCACGGGGGCAATAAAGACTCCGATGACAAGTTAGAGACAACGGTAGCTTTATGGAGGGTAGACAGTTGGTAAAGTCTATACAGTTCAGCCAGAGCCCAAAGAGGTGACCAGTGATGCAGACACCTTACGGACATGCTGGGATTTTGGGTGACAGAGGGGTTTAGAGGAGTGACAGATGGGTGTAGAAGAGTGTTCATGGGTGACAGAAGGGTGTAGAGGAATGTACATGGGTGGCAGTGGGGTGTAGAGGAGTGTACATGGATGGCAGAGGGGTGTACATGGGTGACAGAGGGGTGTAGAAAAGTGTACATGGGTGACAGGGGGGTGTAGAAGGTGGCAGATGGGTGTAGAGGGATGTACAAGGGTGACAGAAGGGTGTAGAAGAGTGTACATGGGAGAGACAGGGGGCGTCCGGGTGACAGGGGTGGACAGGAGTGACAAGATGGTAACGGGTGACAAAGCGACAGAGGGGTGAACATGGGTAACAAAGATGTGGTCAGAGGGGTAGACAATGGGGGGTGAACATGGGTGACATGGGGATGGACAGGGATGACAGAGGGGTGGATAGGGGGATGGCCAAGGTGGACATGGATGACAGGAGGGTGGACATGGGAGAGACGGGTCAGAGGGGTGGACAAGAGTGACAAGTGGTTAAAAGAGGGGTGGACAGGACTGACAAAGGGACAGGGGTGAATCGGGGGGGGGGGTGGACATGGTAGACAGAGTTGTAGACTGGGGGTGGTCAGAGGGGTGGGCAAGGGGGGTGACAGGGGGATGGACAGGGGTGACAGGGGGGCTAAGGTGGACATGGATGACCGGAGAGTGGACACGGGAGATATGGGGGTGAACAGGGATGACAGGAGGGTGGACAAGGGGGATAAAAGAGGGGTGACAAAGGCACAGAGGGGTGAATAGGGAGGTGGACATGGGTGACAGGGGGTAGACTGGAGGGTAGAACGGGGGGTGAACATGGGTGACAGGGATGGACAGGGGGTGGACATGGGTGAGAGGGAGGGGGGGTGGACAGGGTTGAGAAGGGGTAACAGAGGGGTGGAAAGGGTACAGTACCTTAAGCAAGCCATTTTTTCTTCACTACACCGGCACGGGAATCCGGCACAACTTCCACGTTCTTCCCCTCTCTGGCAGGGCACTCATTCACTGCATGGCAGGGGGTAGGGGGATGCAGGGGCAAGGGTCACTAGACCGGCTCGACGCAGCTTCTGTGTTCTTCCCCTCTCTGGCATGGTACTCACTCACTGGGCCGCAGGGGGGAGGGGACACTGGGGGGGGGGGTGCTACGGGACGCTGAGGGACACAGGGGGAAGCATGCACAGCAAACCGCACACAGACTTGCTTTCCCCCGGCTGCGCCGTGAGTCAGGCGCGCTGGCCAGGGCGGGAAATTTATAAAAATAATAATAATTTTCACGGCAAATTCCCACGGCACCCTGGGCACCCCGGTTGGGAATTACTGCTCTGGACACACACACTAGGCATGACTGCACTGGACCTCAGCTTAGCAGAGCACAAAGAGAGAGAAGCTCCACCCAGGGCTTATATGGGGGAGACTAGCAGGGAGCACAGGTACCTCCTGGGTAACAAACACATGACGTATCACATGGTATAACTCTTTACATGGTAAACATATTTACAATGGGGAAACAAGTGCAGGGGGCCTTGGGGACACTGAAGGAGGCTGCCTGACAGGACAGCAGAAGCACGGGGTAACACCTCCCATACTGGGCCACCACATTAGTGTAAACTTCTGTATTCTTTGCCCAGTTATGGAAGCTTTCCTCTTTGAAACATTTCACATAATACATTATCTGCCTCACTAACATGGCATGCTGTTTGCTCAACTTATGGGTTTGAGGATTCTAGAAGGAAATAGAAATCATATGTTGGTGGATAGTCAGCAGTCTGGAGTTTACTCAGGTGTGCGGGGAAATGAATCATGGAGCTAACCAGTTCCTGCCCCATTGTCTTCTGATCTGGCCTCCTTATAAATACAAATATATGTGACTGTGTAAGGAATCAATGACTATTCAAGGGCATGATCACATTACGGTTGCCACCTGGCCAGTATTTTACCGGCACAGAGCTCCTCCAGCTGTTGCAAAACTACAACTCCCAGCATGCCCGGACAGCCAACGGCTGTCGGGCATGCTGAGAGTTGTAGTTTTGCAACAGCTGGAGGCACCTCTGGTTGGTAAGCACTGACCTATACTATATACTACTATATAGTCCAACATGCTGGGAGTTGTAGTTTTGCAACAGCTGGAGGCACCTCTGGTTGGGAAGCACTGACCTATACTATATGCTACTATATAGTCCAACATGCTGGGAGTTGTAGTGTTGCAACAGCTGGAGGCACCTCTGGTTGGGAAACACTGACCTATACTGTATACTACTATATAATCCAACATGCTGGGAATTGTAGTTTTGCAACAGCTGGAGGCACCTCTAGTTGGGAAACACTGACCTATACTATAAACTACTATATAGTCCAACATGGTGGGAGTTGTAGTTTTGCAACAGCTGGAGGCACCTCTTGTTGGGAAACACTGACCTATACTATATACTACTATATAGTCCAACATGGTGGGAGTTGTAGTTTTGCAACAGCTGGAGGCACCTCTTGTTTGGAAACACTGACCTATACTGTATACTACTATATAATCCAACATGCTGAGCCGCAGGCTGTATCAGGGCATGCTGGGAGTTGTAGTTAGTAACTAACTGCAACTCCCAAATTTAATGAAAAAAAAAAGCTATCAAAAAATCACATAAAAACAAAAATGGTACTGTTAAAAAACGACAGATCGGGGCGCAAAAAAATGAGCCTCATACAGGCCAGAATAAGGAGAAATCTAAAAGCTATAGGGGTCAGAATAGGACGAAATTTCCACCGCATACTGTACGTGTATTCTGTGATGTTACGCATATATAATTCATTATGAAAATGAGCATTGCCGGTATTTTTGGCAAGAAAGGAGGCAACACTAGCTCACATCCAAACAGGTACGTTCACACGTGCGGATTTTTGCAGCGTATTTCGCTGCAGTTCCGCCGCTGAAGGACCCTCTGTATTCTGCCTTTATATGTGCCTGCTCGGAGCGGCAATACGCCACTCCAAGCAGACACACTGCGACGTGTGAGTCGCCGCGCGCATGCACAGTATTCTCGCACATCGCGGCAGCTCTCGGCCTAGCTCATTGAGCAGGGAAAGCAGCCGCGATGTGTGCGAGTACATCGCGCATCCGCGGTGACACGCACATTGCAGTGTGTCTGCTCGGAGCGGCGTATTGCCGCTCTGAGCAGGCACATTTAAGGGCAACATTTAAGGGCGGATCTGCAACGTAAAATACGCTGTAAATCCGCACGTGTGAATGTACCCTTATAGTTTAGATATTGGAATTAACCCCTAAAGGACCCTTGACGTACGCGTACGTCATGACAGCCTCGTACTTAAGGACCCATGACGTACGCGTATGTCATGGACAATTTCGGTCCTCGCCGGGCGGGGATCGGACCAGGATGCCTGCTGAAATCATTCAGCAGGCATCCCGTGCAAACGCCCAGGGGGGTAATTAGACCCCCCCCATGTCGGCGATCGCAAAACAACGCAAGCGAATTCACACTTGTGAATCGCTGCGATTCTGGTGATGCGGATACCTGGTGACCTGGAGATACAAGGTGATCGGGGGTGTAGGATACACCTCCGATCACCTCCTGTATCTATGGGGAGGTGTCAGGATCGCTGCTATTGGCTGGACGATCCAGCCAATAGCAGCCGGCAGGGGAGGGGTTAACCGCATCCTCCTGCAGCTCCCACGGCTGGCTGGGTTCAGTCAGCGCTCAGAGCTGCTGGAGGAAGACCCCCCCCCCCCCTCTGCTGAGATTGGAGCCCCCACAGAAGGAAAGAAGCCCCCCATAGATCAGGGAAAGAATACAGCCCAGGGAAAGGTAGGGTAAAAAGTAAAATAAAAGTTAAAAAAAGTAAAAAAAATGTCCCCCCCCCCTATTAGGGATAGGTCTCCAAGGGCCCGCCGCAATTTTTCAGTGTGACCCGGGCCCTATTAGGGGTTCAGGGCGCTGCATTTGGCCCCACATTTTTTTTTGGGCCGCAGCGCTTTCCCCCCCCCCATACAGTTTATAGTTACACCAATCACACACAATACATACTCCCCACCCCCGCAACACACCCCCACCCCCCGACACCGCCACCCCACCACCACCCCCCGCCACCGTAGAAAAAGACGATGGCTCGCCAGGCATTTTCGGCAGCAGAGGCATAGGCTTTTCTTGCCTCCGATTCCGAATCTGCCAGTGAGGACGATGAAGATCCAACATTCCTGTGTTCTTCATCGTCCTCCTCATCATCTAGTACTGATGAGTCCCCTGTACAGCGGCGGAGACGCCCCCAGGCGAGGCCACGCACCCCCCATGATAGTGGCCCAATGGCCGGCACTAGTACAAGCGACAATGCCGCTGGTACTAGGAGTCCGACCCCCCAGACAAGTTTACCGGAGCCCCCTTCCAGTGAACCTGTCTGGAGACCCCCAGAGGGTTATCAGCCACGGGTTCCGGAGATTGTTGGCGACTCCGGAATCCGGATTGACGCGGCCGGGTTCACTGAAATTGACTATTTCAGTTATTTTTTCAGTGACGGCCTGGTCAATCTAATGGTGGAGCAGACGAATCTGTACGCCAGGCAGTTCATCGCCCACCACCCAGATTCTTTTTTGGCCAGGCCCAGGACATTTTGGGGCCTCTTGCTGCATATGGGCCTGGACAAAAAGCCTAGTATCAGGCACTACTGGAGCGGGGACGTCCTATACAAGACCCCGCTTTACAGTATGGCCATGACATGGAAGCGGTTCGAGGCCATTCGGAAATGCCTTCATTATGCAGATAATGAGGCATGTCCACCCAGAAGTGATCCCGCCCATGACCGGCTTTACAAAGTGAGGCCGGTCATCGATCACTTTGGGGCCAAATTTTTGGAGGCCTACGTACCGCTCAGGGACCTCTCGGTTGATGAATCTCTTATCAGTTTTAAGGGGAGACTCATCTTCCGCCAGTATATTCCCTCGAAGCGGGCGCGATATGGCGTGAAGCTCTATAAACTTTGTGAGAGTACCTCCGGATACACTTACAAGTTTAGAGTGTATGAGGGACGAGATTCCCGTATTGAATCCCCAGATTGTTCCCCCTCTCTGGGTGTTAGCGGGAAACTCGTTTGGGAGCTTGTGCACCCATTGCTGGATAAGGGTTACCACATGTACGTGGACAACTTTTATACCAGCATCCCTCTCTGCACATCCCTTGCCGCCAGATCGACGTTTGCTTGTGGGACCGTGCGGAAAAACCAGAGAGGCCTCCCTATAAATTTTGTTAAGACACCTATTCCCAAGGGTGAGTTCCATGCCCTTACCCATGAAAACCTGTTGTTGGTCAAGTATAAGGATAAGAGGGATGTCCTTATGCTGACCACTATTCATGGCAACGGCAGCTCACCTGTCCCTGTGCGAGGTACCACAACACCGATCCTCAAGCCCGATTGTATTCTGGACTACAATCGGTATTCGTGGGAAGTTGATCTTTCTGATCAAGTCCTCAAGCCATACATGGGCATGCGCAAAACACGGGTATGGTACAAAAAAGTTGCGGTCTACATGGTACAGGTTGCCATGTACAACGCTTTTGTACTGTCCCAGCACGCTGGCAACACAGGGACATTCCTGCAGTTCCAAGAAGAAGTCCTAAAGGTCCTGATCTTTGGCGACCGAGAAAGAGCAGGCCGGACTTCCCAAGGAACTGGAGTAATAGGTGCCAGGATCGTCCCAGGCCAACACTTTCCAGGTGAAGTCCCCCACACTGGAAAGAAGGGACGAACCCAGAAAAGATGCAGAGTGTGTTACAAGAGGGGTATACGGAAGGATACCACTCAATGTGACACTTGCCCCGATCATCCAGGGTCATAATTTGACCCCAATGTACTAAGTCCAGAGTACATTCCAAGTTTTAACCCCATAAACCACTAAATCGGCCAAAATAATGTTTCCTCTGAAAAAAAAAAAAAAAAAAACTGATAAGACCTCTGGGGGTATTTTTTTTTTACAAAAAAATGGGTCATGGGTCACTGAGTCACTATCATCGGGGACTTTTTATGTTGCCTCAAATGTGCAGCGCTCTCTCTCCACCTGAGCGGGGTGAGCATTTGAAGCAACAGGTTAGGGACGGCCACACACATCACAGTCCCAGAATGATGATTCAGAGCACAGGGTTTGGGGTGGGCATATTTTTTAGTTTTGGCTATGTTCTGGGTCATCATTCTGGGAACATAATTTATAATTTTATGTCCCACTGTACCCCATTTTAGTTATTTAGTGTACCCCAGTTATTTACCCCTTGTAATGCCCCTTGAGGGGGGGTCCCACTGTTCTGGCTCCATAGGAGAAAGCCAAAGCTCAAGGACCCTGACTGATCTCCGGCACCTCTGAGACCGGTGTGCACGCTGTTTACGCCCAGACTTGAGGTATGTCCTTACTCCAAAGAAATGTATTTACACATTTACAATGACATTTTCTCCTTTTTTACCACTTGTGAAAATGAAAAATTTGGGGTAACCCCAGCATTTTAGTGTAAAAAAATAACATTTTTCATTTTCACATCCCACTTTATGAATATTTATCAAACAACTGTGGGGTGTTAAGGCTCACTGTACCCCTTGTTACGTTCCTTGAGGGGTGTAGTTTCTAAAATAGTATGCCATGTGTTTTTTTTTTTTGCTGTCCTGGCACCATAGGGGCTTCCGAAATGCGATATGCCCCCCCATTTCAGCAAAATTTGCAAATGTGACTCCTTCTCTTCTGAGCATTGTAGTGTGCCCGCAGTGCACTTGATGTCCACACATGGGGTATTTCCATACTCAGAAAAGATGGGGTTACACATTTTCGGGGGCATTTCTCTTATTACCCCTTGTAAAAATTTAACATTTTGGGAAAAAACAGCATTTTTGTGGAAAATAAGAATAAAAAAACATTTACACATCCAAAGTCATCAAACAGCTGTGGGGTGTTAAGGCTCACTGTACCCCTTGTTACGTTCCTTGAGAGGTGTAGTTTCCAAAATAGTATGCCATGTGTTTTTTTTTGCTGTCCTGGCACCATAGGGACTTCCTAAATGGGTGTTACCCCAAGCGCTCCAGGTCCCTGCTCCTCCCCGGAGCGCTTGCGGCGTTCTCCTCTCTGCAGCGCCCCGGTCAGACCCGCTGACTGGGAGCGCTGCACTGACTTTCACGATGGGGATGCGATTCGCATAGCGGGAAGCGCCCACTCGCGAATCGCATCCCAAGCGACTTACCCATCCCGGTCCCCGGCTGTCATGTTCTGGCGCGCGCGGCTCTGCTCTCTAGGGCGCGCGCGCGCCAGCTCTCTAAGATTTAAAGAGCCAGTGCACCAATGATTGGTGCCTGGCCCAATCAGGCTAATTAGCTTCCACGTGCTCCCTGTCCATATAACCTCACTTTCCCTTCCCTTCCTTGCTGGATCTTGTTGCCTTGTGCCAGAGAAAGCGTTTAGTGTTGTCCAAAGCCTGTGTTCCAGATCTTCTGCTATTGCCATTGACTACGAACCTTGCCGCCTGCCCCGACCTTCTGCTACGTCTGACCTTGCCTCTGTCTAGTCCTTCTGTCCCACGCCTTCTCAGCAGTCGCCGAGGTTGAGCCGTTGCCAGTGGATACGACCTGGTTGCTACCGCCGCAGCAAGACCATCCCGCTTTGCGGCGGGCTCTGGTGAATACCAATAGCAACCCTAGAACCGGTCCACCGACATGGTCCACGCCAATCCCTCGCTGACACAGAGGATCCACATCCAGCTAGCCGAATCCTAACAGTAGATCCGGCCATGGATCCCGCTGAGGTGCCGCTGCCAAGTCTCGCTGACCTACCCACGGTGGTCGCCCAGCAATCGCAGCAAATTGCCCAACAAGGACAGCAGCTGTCACAGTTGACCGCCATGTTACAGCATCTTCTGCCACTGCTACAGCAGCAACCATCTCCTCCGCCAGCTCCTGCACCTCCTCCGCAGCGAGTGGCCGCTCCTAGCCTCCGCTTGTCCCTGCCGGACAAATTTGATGGGGACTCTGGACTCTGCCGTGGCTTCCTGTCTCAATGTTCCCTACATATGGAGATGTTGTCGGACCAATTTCCTACAGAACAGTCTAAGGTGGCGTTGTAGTTAGTCTTCTGTCTGGAAAGGCCTTGTCTTGGGCCACACCGCTCTGGGACTGCAATGATCCTGCCACAGCCACAGTCCAGTCCTTCTTCACTGAAGTCCGTAGTGTCTTCGAGGAACCAGCCCGAGCTTCTTCTGCCGAGACTGCCCTGCTGAACCTGGTCCAGGGTAATTCTTCAGTAGGCGAGTACGCCATCCAATTTCGTACTCTCGCCTCCGAATTATCTTGGAATAACGAGGCCCTCTGCCCGACCTTTAAAAAAGGCCTATCCAGTAACATCAAGGATGTGCTGGGCGCACGAGAGATTCCTGCCAACCTGCAAGAACTTATCCATTTGGCCACCCGCATTGACATGCGTTTTTCTGAAAGACACCAGGAGCTCCGCCAGGAAAAAGACCTTGATCTCTGGGCACCTCTCTCACAGTATCCTTTGCAATCTACCCCTGTGCCTCCCGCCGAGGAGGCTATGCAAGTGGATCGGTCTCGCCTGACCCATGAAGAGAGGACTCGCCGTAGGGATAAAAATTTATGTCTGTACTGCGCTAGTACCGAACATTTCTTGGTGGATTGCCCTATTCTTCCTCCACATCTGGGAGACGCACGCACCCAGCTCACGTGGGTGTGGCGTCTCTTGGTACGAAGTCTGCTTCTCCACGCCTCACTGTGCCCGTGCGGATTTCTCCTTCTGCCAACTCTTCCTTCTCAGCCATGGCCTTCTTGGACTCTGGTTCTTCTGGAAATTTTATTCTGGCCTCTTTGGTTAATAGGTTCTGCATCCCGGTGAGCCGTCTCGTCAAGCCGCTCTACATTTCTTTGGTCAACGGAGTGAAGTTGGACTGCACTGTGCGTTACCGCACAGAGCCCTTGCTTATGAGCATTGGACTGCATCACGAGAAAATAGAATTTTTCGTCCTGCCCAACTGCACCTCTGAAGTCCTCCTCGGTCTGCAATGGCTCCAGCATCATTCTCCCACCCTTGACTGGACCACCGGGGAGATCAAGAATTGGGGTCCTGCTTGCCGCAAGAAATGCCTCACGTCTGCTCCCAGTCCCGTCTGTCGGCCTCGGTGTCTTCTCCTGTGCCTGGTCTCCCCAAGGCCTATCAGGACTGTGCCGTGCCTCCTCATAGCCCCCGTCCTGGTGACACTCTGCCCGTGACAAGCTTCACCCTCTGCCCCCCCTCCTCATTCCCACTTCTTCTGGTTTACCTGCCGCTGGTGTAGCTACCCAGGACTTCTTTTTGTTCCAGAAGGAAACTCAAGAGGCGTCCCCTATGTTCTCGTCTCATTTGAAGGGACAAGGAGACAAAAAGAGGGGGAGACCTAAGGGGGGGGGGGGGGGTACTGTTACGCCGAGCGCTCCGGGTCCCTGCTCCTCCCCGGAGCGCTCGCGGCATTCTCCTTTCTGCAGCTCCCCGGTCAGACCCGCTGACCGGGAGCGGTGCACTGACATTCACGATGGGGATGCGATTCACATAGCGGGACGCGCCCGCTAGCGAATCGCATCCCAAGCCACTTACCCGTCCCGGTCCCCAGCTGTCATGTTCTGGCGCGCGCGGCTCCGCTCTCTAGGGCGCGCACTCGCCAGCTCTCTAAGATTTAAAGGGCCAGTGCACCAGTGATTGGTGCCTGGCCCAATCAGGCTAATTAGCTTCCACCTGCTCCCTGTCCATATAACCTCACTTCCCCTTCCCTTCCTTGCCGGATCTTGTTGCCTTGTGCCAGAGAAAGCGTTTAGTGTTGTCCAAAGCCTGTGTTCCAGATCTTCTGCTATTGCCATTGACTATGAACCTTGCCGCCTGCCCCGACCTTCTGCTACGTCTGACCTTGCCTCTGCCTAGTCCTTCTGTCCCACGCCTTCTCAGCAGTCAGAGGTTGAGCCGTTGCCGGTGGATACGACCTGGTTGCTACCGCCGCAGCAAGACCATCCCGCTTTGCGGCGGGCTCTGGTGAATACCAGTAGCAACCCTAGAATAGGTCCACCGACACGGTCCACGCCAATCCCTCGCTGACACAGAGGATCCACATCCAGCTAGCCGAATCCTAACAATGGGATATGCCCCCAAAAAAACATTTTAGCAAAATTTACTTTGCAAAAGCCAAATGTGACTCCTTCTCTTCTGAGCATTGTAGTACGCCAACAGAGCACTTGACGTGCACATGTGAGGTATTTCCATACTCAGAAGAGATGGGGTTACAAATTTTGGGGGTCATTTTCTCCTATTACCCCTTGTAAAAATGTAAAATTTGGGGGAAAACCAGCATTTTAGTGAAAAAAAATATAATTTACACGTCCAAATTTAACCAAAAGTCGTCAAACACCTGTGGGGTGTTAAGGCTCACTGTATCCCTTGTTACGTTCCTTGAGGGATGAAGTTTCCAAAATAATATGCCATGTGGGGATTTTTTTGCTGTCCTGGCACCATAGGGACTGTCACGATGCCGGCTGGCAGGAGGTGGATCCTCTGTGCCAGAGAGGGATTGGCGTGGACCGTGCTAGTGGACCGGTTCTAAGTCACTACTGGTTTTCACCAGAGCCCGCCGCAAAGCGGGATGGTCTTGCTGCGGCGGTAGTGACCAGGTCGTATCCACTAGCAACGGCTCAACCTCTCTGGCTGCTGAAGATAGGCGCGGTACAAGGGAGTAGACAGAAGCAAGGTCGGACGTAGCAGAAGGTCGGGGGCAGGCGGCAAGGTTCGTAGTCAGGGTGGATAGCAGAAGTTCTGGTACACAGGCTTTGGACACACAAAACGCTTTCACTGGCACAAGGCAACAAGATCCGGCAAGAGAGTGCATGGGAGGAGGTCAGATATAGTCAGGGACCAGGTGGAAGCCAATTAAGCTAATTGGGCCAGGCACCAATCATTGGTGCACTGGCCCTTTAAGTCTCAGGGAGCTGGCGCGCGCGCGCCCTAGAGAGCGGAGCCGCGCGCGCCAGCACATGACAGCAGGGGACGGGAACGGGTAAGTGACCTGGGATGCCATTCGCGAGCGGGCGCGTCCCGCTGTGCGAATCGCATCCCCGACGGCCATGACAGTGCAGCGCTCCCGGTCAGCGGGACCGACCGGGGCGCTGCGGAGAGAGAGACGCCGTACGCGCTCCGGGGAGGAGCGGGGACCCGGAGCGCTAGGCGTAACAGTACCCCCCCCCTTAGGTCTCCCCTTCTCTTTGTCCGGTAACTGCCCCCCCCGGGATGAGGACACCGGGAAAGGATGGAGGGATTCCTCAACGGCAGGCAGTACAGCAGGAGTGGGAATGGGGAGGGAGGGCAGAGGGCGAGGCCTGGCACGGGGCAGTGTGACACCAGGACGAGGGCCACGAGGAGGCACCGAGGCTTGACTGACTGGACTGGGAGGGGGGGAGAGGCACTTCTTAAGGCGGGCAGAGTCCATAACGACCTTAGGGAGACCGGATACAGGAGGAACCACAGGGTCACGGCAGGGAGTACTGGGAACCGGTTTAAGGCAGTCCTTGAAGCAAGAGGTACCCCAGCTCTTGATCTCCCCTGAGGACCAATCCAGGGTTGGGGAATGGTGTTGAAGCCAGGGTAGTCCAAGGAGAATTTCAGAAGTGCAATTGGAGAGGACCAAAAACTCAATTTTCTCATGATGAGGTCCGATGCACATTAGGAGGGGCTCCGTGCGGAAACGCACGGTGCAATCCAACCTGGCTCCGTTGACCGCGGAAATGTGGAGTGGCTTGACAAGACGGGTCACCGGGATGCGGAATTTATTCACCAAGGACTCCCGAATAAAATTCCCAGAGGCACCAGAGTCCAGGCAGGCCACGGCTGAGAGGGAAGAGCTGGCTGAAGAAGAAATCCGTACAGGCACCGTGAGACGTGGAGAAGCCGACTTAGCATCAAGAGACGCCACACCCACGAGAGCTGGGTGCGAGCGTGCGTTTCCCAGACGTGGAGGACGGATAGGGCAATCCACCAAAAAATGTTCGTTACTGGCACAGTACAGACAAAGATTCTCTTCCTTACGGCGATTCCTCTCTTCCAGGGTCAGGCGAGACCGATCCACTTGCATGGCCTCCTCGGCGGGAGGCCTAGGCGCAGATTGCAATGGAGACTGTGGGAGAGGTGTCCAGAGATCTAAGTCTTTTTCCTGGCGGAGCTCTTGATGCCTCTCAGAAAAACGCATGTCAATGCGAGTGGCTAGATGAATGAGTTCATGCAGATTAGCAGGAGTATCTCGTGCGGCCAGAACATCTTTAATGTTGCTGGATAGGCCTTTTTTAAAGGTCGCGCAGAGGGCCTCATTATTCCAGGAAAGTTCAGAAGCAAGAGTACGGAATTGTATGGCGTACTCGCCAACGGAAGAATTACCCTGGACCAGGTTCAGCAGGGCAGTCTCAGCAGAAGAGGCTCGGGCAGGTTCCTCAAAGACACTTCGAATTTCCGAGAAGAAGGAGTGTACAGAGGCAGTGACGGGGTCATTGCGGTCCCAGAGCGGTGTGGCCCATGACAGGGCTTTTCCAGACAGAAGGCTGACTACGAAAGCCACCTTAGACCTTTCAGTAGGAAACTGGTCCGACATCATCTCCAAGTGCAGGGAACATTGCGAAAGAAAGCCACGGCAAAACTTAGAGTCCCCATTAAATTTGTCCGGCAAGGACAGGCGGAGGCTAGGAGTGGCCACTCGCTGCGGAAGGGGTGCAGGAGCTGGCGGAGGAGATGATTGCTGCTGAAGTTGCGACTGAAGTTGCTGCACAATGGTGAATACTTCCGACAGCTGGTGGGTTAGATGGGCGATCTGTCGGGATTGCTGGGCGACCACCGTGGTGATATCAGAGATATAAGGCAGAGGGACGTCAGCGGGATCCATGGCCGGATCTACTGTCACGATGCCGGCTGGCAGGAGGTGGATCCTCTGTGCCAGAGAGGGATTGGCGTGGACCGTGCTAGTGGACCGGTTCTAAGTCACTACTGGTTTTCACCAGAGCCCGCCGCAAAGCGGGATGGTCTTGCTGCGGCGGTAGTGACCAGGTCGTATCCACTAGCAACGGCTCAACCTCTCTGGCTGCTGAAGATAGGCGCGGTACAAGGGAGTAGACAGAAGCAAGGTCGGACGTAGCAGAAGGTCGGGGGCAGGCGGCAAGGTTCGTAGTCAGGGTGGATAGCAGAAGTTCTGGTACACAGGCTTTGGACACACAAAACGCTTTCACTGGCACAAGGCAACAAGATCCGGCAAGGGAGTGCATGGGAGGAGGTCAGATATAGTCAGGGACCAGGTGGAAGCCAATTAAGCTAATTGGGCCAGGCACCAATCATTGGTGCACTGGCCCTTTAAGTCTCAGGGAGCTGGAGCGCGCGCGCCCTAGAGAGCGGAGCCGCGCGCGCCAGCACATGACAGCAGGGGACGGGAACGGGTAAGTGACCTGGGATGCGATTCGCGAGCGGGCGCGTCCCGCTGTGCGAATCGCATCCCCGACGGCCATGACAGTGCAGCGCTCCCGGTCAGCGGGACCGACCGGGGCGCTGCGGAGAGAGAGACGCCGTACGCGCTCCGGGGAGGAGCGGGGACCCGGAGCGCTAGGCGTAACAGGGACTTCCTAAATGGGACATGCCCCCAAAAAAACATTTCAGCAAAATTTACTTTGCAAAAGCCAAATGTGACTCCTTCTTTTCTGACATTGTAGTATGCCAACAGAGCACCTGGCGTGCACATATGAGGTATTTCCATACTCAGAAGAGATGGGGTTAAAAATTTTGGGGGTCATTTTCTCCTATTACCCCTTGTAAAAATTTAAGTTTTGGGGGAAAACCAGCATTTTAGTGAAAAAAAAATGTACACGTCCAAATTTAACGAAAAGTCGTCAAACACCTGTGGGGTGTTAAGGCTCATTGTACCCCTTGTTACGTTCCTTGAGGGGTGTAGTTTCCAAAATAGTATGCCATGTGTTTTGTTTTTTTTTTGCTGTCCTGGCACCATAGGGGCTTCCTAAATGAGACCTCCCCCAAAAAAACCATTTCAGCTAAATTTACTTTGCAAAAGCCAGATGTGACTCCTTTTCTTCTGAGCATTGTAGTGCACCAACAGAGCACTTGACGTGCACATATGAGGTATTTCCATACTCAGAAGAGATTGGGTAACAAATTTTGGGGGGCATTCTTTCCTATTAACCCTTGTAAAAATTTAAAATTTGGGGGAAAACTAGCATTTTAGTGAAAAAAAAAATATTTACACATCTAAATTTAACAAAAAGTTGTGAAAAACCTGTGGGGTGTTAAGACTCACTGGACCCCTTGTTACGTGCCTTGAGGGGTCTACTTTCCAAAATGGTATGCCATGTGTTTTGTTTGCTGTTCTGGCACCATAGGGGCTTCCTAAATGTGACATGCCCCCCAAAAACAATTTCAGAAAAACTCACTATCCAAAATCCTATTGTTGCTCATTCCCTTCTGAGCCCTCTACTGCACCCACCGAACACTTATCATACACATATGAGGTATTTCCTTTCTCGAGAGAAATTGGGTTACACATTTTAGGAAGATTTCTCTCCATTTACCCCTTGTAAAAATGCAAAAACTGGGTCTACAAGAACATGCCAGTTTAAAAAATTAAGATTTAGAATTTTCTCCTTCACTTTGCTGCTATTCCTGTGAAACACCTAAAGGGTTATGTTACGCCTAGCGCTCCGGGTCCCCGCTCCTCCCCGGAGCGCGTACGGCGTCTCTCTCTCCGCAGCGCCCCGGTCGGTCCCGCTGACCGGGAGCGCTGCACTGTCATGGCCGTCGGGGATGCGATTCGCACAGCGGGACGCGCCCGCTCGCGAATCGCATCCCAGGTCACTTACCCGTTCCCGTCCCCTGCTGTCATGTGCTGGCGCGCGCGGCTCCGCTCTCTAGGGCGCGCGCGCGCCAGCTCCCTGAGACTTAAAGGGCCAGTGCACCAATGATTGGTGCCTGGCCCAATTAGCTTAATTGGCTTCCACCTGGTCCCTGACTATATCTGACCTCCTCCCATGCACTCCCTTGCCGGATCTTGTTG
This sequence comes from Hyla sarda, assembly GCF_029499605.1. Taxonomy (NCBI): domain Eukaryota; kingdom Metazoa; phylum Chordata; class Amphibia; order Anura; family Hylidae; genus Hyla; species Hyla sarda. The sequence continues at coordinate 51,637,987 of NC_079193.1, forward strand.
CCCTTGTGCCTAGTGAAAGCGTTTTGTGTGTCCAAAGCCTGTGTACCAGAACTTCTGCTATCCACCCTGACTACGAACCTTGCTGCCTGCCCCGACCTTCTGCTACGTCCGACCTTGCTTCTGTCTACTCCCTTGTACCGCGCCTATCTTCAGCAGCCAGAGAGGTTGAGCCGTTGCTAGTGGATACGACCTGGTCACTACCGCCGCAGCAAGACCATCCCGCTTTGCGGCGGGCTCTGGTGAAAACCAGTAGTGACTTAGAACCGGTCCACTAGCACGGTCCACGCCAATCCCTCTCTGGCACAGAGGATCCACCTCCTGCCAGCCGGCATCGTGACAGGTTAACAATTTTTTGAAAATCATTTTGAATACTTTGAGGGGTGTAGTTTTTATAATGGGGTAATTTGTGGGGTATTTCTAATATAAAGACCCTTCAAATCCACTTCAAAACAGAATTGGTCCGTGAAAAATTTCGATTTTGAAAATTTTGTGGAAAATTGCTGTACTTTGATGCCCTCTGATGTCTTCCAAAAGTAAAAACTTGTCAACTTTATGATGCAAACATAAAGTAGACATATTGTATATTTGAATCAAGATATAATTTATTTGGAATATCCATTTTCCTTATAAGCAGAAAGCTTCAAATAAAAAAAAAAGCAAAATTTTCAATTTTTTCATCAAATTTTGGAATTTTTCACCAAGAAATGATGCCAGTATTGACAAAATTTTACCGCTAACATAAAGTAGAATATGTCACGAAAAAACATTCTCGGAATCAGAATGAACGGTAAAAGCATCCCAGAGTTAATAATGTTTAAAGTGACAATGGTCAGATGTGCAAAAAATGGCCGTGTCCTACAGTGAAAATTGGCTGGGTCCTTAAGGGGTTAATGTAGGTAAAATTACCGTATTTTTTGATGCTCCGGCATATAAGACGCACCCAATTTTAGAGGAGGAAAATCCAGAAAATAACGATTCTGAACCAAATACAATGTAAAGTATAGGACAGTGATCTTCAACCTGCGGACCTCCAGATGTTGCAAAACTACAACTCCCAGCATGCCCAGATAGCCGTTGGCTGTCCGGGCATTCCGGGAGTTGTAGTTTTGCAACATCTGGAGGTCTGCAGGTTGAAGACCACTGGTATAGGAGGTAATACTCACCTGTCCCCGCCGCACCGGACCCGTCACCGCTCGTCACCGCTGCCCTGGATTTCGCCCTCCATCGCTGTCGCCGCGTCCCCGGGGTGTCCCCGTCGCTCCGGAACATCACTGCTGTCCGGTATCCTCGCTCTCCGTCGAGGAGGCAGGTAAGGTCCCTCCCGGTGTCCTGTAAGCTGTTCGGGACGCCGTGATTTCACCGCGGCGGTCCCGAACATCCCGACTGAGCAGCCGGGTTAGTGTAACTTTCGCTTCAGACGCGGCAGTCAGCTTTGATCACCGAATCTGAAGGGTTAATACGCCATCGGTGATGTCCTGTATTAGCCGCGGGTCCCGGCCGTTGATGGCCGCAGGGACCGCCGCGATAGGACAGGGTTTTAATGTGTATTTGCCGTATAAGACAACTTTTCCCCCCTAATTTTGGGGAAGAAAAAGTGCGTCTTATACGGCGAAAAATACGGTAAGTACATTTGTATATACAGTATATTTGTGTATATTATGTATCTTGTATTGTTCCAGAATTAAAGCCAGAGCTATATTCACAATTCTGCAGGCTTCAAATGTCCCTTCATTCCTTGTCTATACGTGGATCGGTCTATATATCAGACACTATACAAAATCCTAGGCACTGTACAATGATACATTGCAAAGAAAACCTTTCCTTGCTGGTAAAGACCATCCTCGTCTATAACAAGAGCTGTGTAAGGGCCAGAGATTCCCTGTGTAATGGAAATGTAGCTACGACCTGGATTCACTTTCCGCTGATAATGATCAAAGTTGTATTGTATTTGACTTTTGTTTCACTGGTATTGACAAATTATCGTTACAGTCACCTTGAAGAAGAGAATTGTAATGATAATCCACCAGTGTAAACCGGCATGTAAGCTGGCTGTATACATAATAAAGCTTTTGTTTGGTGGAAAATGATCCCCCCTGACCTCCTCGAGAGCATGTACCCTCAGTTCAGAGAGATATCTGGCAAATTCCCCTGTCCCCAATGAAACACACATGTATGCTCAGCCAAGCGTGCACATTTATGGGGGAGTTGAGACAGATAAAACCTTTGGTGGGATGAGCATTGGGCCAATGTCTAATGGGAATGACCAGCCTTACAGCCTGTGACCGGATCTCTAGTCAGATGATGTGAAGGGTATTAGTAAGTATATGTTTGTTTCATAAACAAGCTAAGTCGTGAAACTGTAGAATCCAGAACAGAAATGTGAGGCATTTCTTCGGGTTTCTGCCAATAAATTTGCAATGTGTATGATGTGGGTTTACCCAATTATTTTGATGCTGTTCAGCCCCATTTAAAGGGGTACTCCGGCGTGAAGACATGTTATCCCCTATCCAAAGGACCACTGCCGGGCCTTCATCATCATGCAGATCCCCCTATAGTTTTCAACTCACCTCGCCTCGGTGTGAAGGAAGGGTGAGCTGGTCAGGGCCATCTATGCTGCAGGGACCGTCCGGTGGGGAGGGTTAGTCGTTCTGGGCTGTCCATTTTCATCGGGGGGGGCCTCTTCTCCGGGCCCAGACTAGTGGCGTTGCCTTGACGACGATGCACAGGGATGCGCATGAATGTCCCTGTGCGTCGTCGTCAAGGCAACGTCACTAGTCCGGGCCCGGAGCGTGGAGAAGAGGGCCCCCCCCCCGGTGAAAATGGACAGCCCGGAACGACTAACCCTCTCCACCGGATGGTCCCTGCAGCATAGATGGCCCGGACCAGCTCACCCTTCCTTCCCACCAAGGGGAGGTGAGTAGAAAACTAAAGGGGGGTCTGGATGATGACGAAGGCCGTAGCGGTCTTCAACCAGCGGACCTCAAGAGGTCTCAAAACTACAACTCCCAGCATGCCCGCAGGTTGAAGACCACTGATGAAGGGATTGACAGGCGGTGATGACGGGGGGGGGGGGGATGATGATGGGGGTCTGGATGATGACGGGGGTCTGGATGATGACATGGGGGGATGATGTATTTCCCACCCTAGGCTTATATTCAAGTCAATAACTTTTCCTGGGTTTTTGGGGTGAAATTAGGGGGCCTTGGCTTATATTCGGGTCGGCTTATACTCGAGTATATACGGTAAATAATATTTTCTATTGTATGATATTTACGTCAATGCCTCACAGTCTGGAGTTGCGTGAACAAGCCTTGAGCATTTCCCCGTAGGATGGATGACCTCCTATGCTGTCAGTCTTTTCAGCAATGGCGTAAGCTTGCGTGAAATCCTTGAATAGGTTAATCCTATATACTTGAGACCAACCAAGTTCCTGGAGCTATAGTTAATAAATGTCTTTGGAAAGAGACTGTTTGTCAGACACTATAGGTAGAATAGAAAGTTCCTGCGGAGATTTCTTGTTAGACTTCTACCTCCTGGTGGCACATTCTTCTATCACTTTCTTCAGCCCGTTCAGGCTTGTATAGATTAATTAAAGTGAGGAGAAGGGTGATAAGCTTCCATTGTCCACCCATAATACCGAGGCCGTATCTCCTACTGCTATGTACCTCCAGTGAAAGTATGTTTTAGCAATCTGTCAATTAGTGGTAATGGAATATGACAACTTTAGAAGACAGAATGGCCGCTGAAGAGGCTGATTTAACGCTTTGTATTATCTCCCTTTGTTCTTGCCTGATACGAAAACCAAAGACCCTCTTCTTGATGCGTTCCATATGTGACCATGCTGTTTGATGCTAAACCTGGAGAACGTTAGTTTAATGGCTGTACAATTTGCTTGGTGACTGTCTGGAGCTTTGCTGTTTATTCAAGTGCTGTCCTCACCAGTATGATATGCGCACAGGTCACATGACAGCAGTATACAGTATATCCCATTATTCAGTATATATTATTACAGTATATACCATTATTCAGTATATATTATTACAGTATATCCCATTATTCAGTTTATATTATTACAGTATATCCCATTATTCAGTATATATTATTACAGTATATCCCATTATTCAGTATATATTACAGTATATCCCATTATTCAGTACATATTATTACAGTATATCCCATTATTCAGTATATATTATTACAGTATATATTATTACAGTATATTCCATTATTCAGTATATATTATTACAGTATATATTATTACAGTATGTATTATTACAGTATATATTATTACAGTATATTCCATTATTCAGTATATATTATTACAGTATATCTGATTATTCAGTATATATTATTACAGTATATATTATTACAGTATATTCCATTATTCAGTATATATTATTACAGTATATCCTATTATTCAGTATATATTATTACAGTATATTCCATTATTTTGTATATATTATTACAGTATATCTGATGATTCAGTATATATTATTAGAGTATATCCCATTATTCAGTATATATTATTACAGTATATTTCATTATTCAGTATATATTATTACAGTATATCCCATTATTCAGTATATATTATTACAGTATATCCCATTATTCAGTATATATTATTACAGTATATCCCATTATTCAGTATATATATCACAGTATATCCCATTATTCAGTATATATTATTACAGTATATCCGATTATTCAGTATATATTATTACAGTATATCCCATTATTCAGTATATATTATTACAGTATATTCCATCATTCAGTATATATTATTACAGTATATATTATTACAGTATATTTCATTATTCAATATATATTATTACAGTATATATTATTACAGTATATTCCATTATTCAGTATATATTATTACAGTATCTCCCATTATTCAGTATATATTATTACAGTATATATTATTACAGTATATTCCATTATTCAGTATATATTATTACAGTATATCCCATTATTCAGTATATATTATTACAGCATATCCCATTATTCAGTATATATTATTACAGTATATATTGTTACAGTATATTCCATTATTCAGTATATATTATTACAGTATATATTATTACAGTATATTCCATTATTCAGTATATATTATTACAGTATATATTATTACAGTATATTCCATTATTCAGTATGTATTATTACAGTATATCCGATTATTCAGTATATATTATTACAGTATATTTCATTATTCAGTATATATTATTACAGTATATCCCATTATTCAGCATATATTATTACAGTATATCCCATTATTCAGTATATATTATTACAATATATCCCATTATTCAGCATATATTATTACAGTATCTCCCATTATTCAGTATATATTATTACAGTATATCCCACGCCGTCGCCGTGTCCCTGTCGCTCCGGAACGTCTCTGCTGCCGGCCGGGTATCTTCGCTCTCCGTCGCCGTCATCACGTCGTTACGCACGCCGACGCACGTACGCGACGACGTGATGACAAGGAAGGAGAGCGCCGGCCATACAGGGGATCTCTGAACGGGTTAGTGTCACTTTCCCTTCAGACGCGGCGGTCAGCTTTGATTGCCGCGTCTGAAGGGTTAATACAGGGCATCACCGCGATCGGTGATTTCCTGTATTAGCCGCGGGTCCCGGCCGTTGATGGCCGCAGGGACCGCCGCAATAGGGGTGTATTCACCGTATAAGATGCACCTACTTTTTCCCCCTAGTTTTGGGTAAGAAAAAGTGCGTCTTATACGGCGAAAAATACGGTATCTGTTTCCAGTTCTTTTCATTGTGTACCCGGCAGGGTGGTATTCTTGAGGTGTGGTTAAAATTTATTATAGATTATTTACAAATCTGTTTAACTTTCTGGCATTGGTTGATTTAAAAGAAAATGCTTTCCAGTGGAGTACCCCTTTATTTTTATTTTTTTTCAAACTGTGTAAATATAAGCCCAAAACCATTAAAGACAACAATCACAAGCTTTGTAACCATTGTCCAACAATAGTTGTATAAGAAAATACACAGGAACTATCGAATGATACAGAACCATTACCGATGAACATAAATTATGCAAAGGTGTCATGGCCGGAGTTTTTCGCATGCATTCCGACATATCTTTACATGCGGAGTTGTTTATTATGGCTGCCTTGGGATATGAAATAATATCGCTGTATTGATACTAGTGTGTTCGGTATATAAAATAAATCAGAACAGGCTCGTAACCCAGAGCAATGAAAAAATAAACAATGCTATAATATAATACAAATAAATTGCTGAAACTACAGAAGCCAGAACAATAAGATCGTTCTATAAAACTAGCTTGACGGAAAATAAAAGTCAGTAAGTGCATGTAGTCCAGAAGTGGAGAGTGGCTTTATATGTGTTTAGACCAGTGTTTTCCAACTGGTGCGCCTCCAGCTGTTGCAAAACCACAACTCCCAGTTGTAGTTTTGCAACAACTGGAGGCACATCGGTTGGAAAATACTGTTCTAGATCTTTTAGGAACTTGGTAAAACTAGAAAAGATGGGATCAGTTGAGTCAAGATTAAACCAATGTGGTTATCCAGAACTGTCTCAGCACAATATGTTTGCTCTCAAATCAATAGACATCACTTATCTCGATTTTAGTAAGGCTTTTGACACTGTTCCACATAGAAGACTTATCAATAAACTGCAGTCTTTAAAAGGGTACTCCTCTGGAAAACATTTTTTTAAATCAACTGGTACCAGAAAGTTAAACAGTTTTGTAAATTACTTCTATTAAAAAATCTTAATCCTTCCAGTGCTTATCAGCTGCTGTATACTACAGAGAAAGTTCTTTTATTTTTGAACTTCCTTCCTGTCTGACCACAGTGCTCTCTGCTAACACCTCTGTTCACCTCTGCTGACACCGGAGCAGGGTAGGTTTGCTATGGGGATTTGCTCCCACTCTAAATAGTTCCTAAAATGGACAGAGGTGTCAGGACATTCAGAAAGAAAATAACTTCACAGCAGCTGATAAGCACTGGAAGGATTAAGATTTTTTAGTAGAAGTAATTTACAAATCTGTTTAGCTTTCCTGCACCAGTTGATTTAAAAAAAAAATATACATATATATATATATATATATATATATATATATATATATATAGTAGTGATATTGCAGAAGGTCTTGATGTTAAGGTGTTTGCCTTTTTTTGCAAAAATTTGTAACAGGGTTGATGTTCCTGGAGGGATATGCCAAATTGAAAAGGATTTAGGCAAACTAGAATAATGGTCAGAACTCTGGCAACTGAATTTTTTTGTGGATAAGTGCAAGATAATGCTCCTGGGGGGTAAAAACCCAAGGGCAGGGTATAGACTATGTGATACAGTCCTAACCTCAGTATCTGACTAAAGGTATTTAGGCGTCATTATTTCAGAAGACTTAAAGGTAGGAAGACAGTATCATAGAGCAAAGGGAAATGCTAGTAGAATGCTTGGGTGTATAGGGAGAGTTATTAGCACTAGAGAGGAAAGTGCCTGTGGGTGTATAGGGAGAGGTAATAGCAGTAGAGAGAAGTGCTCATGGTTGTTTAGAGAGAGGTATTAGCAGTACAGAAGGAAGTGCTTGTGGGTAAATAGGGAGAGGTATTAGCAGTAGAGGGAAGTGCTCATGGGTGTATAGGGAGATGTGTTAGCAGTAGAGAGGGAAGTGCTCATGGGTGTATAAAGAGAAGTATAAGCGGTAGAGAGGAAAGGGCTCATTGGTGTATAGGGAGAGGTATAAGCAGTAGAAAGAGAATTGCTAATGGGTGTATAGGGAGAGATATTAGCAGTAGAGAGGGAAGTGCTCATGGGTGTATAGGGAGAGGTATTATCAGTAAAGAGGGAACTGCCTGTGGGTGTATAGGGATAGGTATTAGCAGTAGAGGGAAGTGCTCATGAAGAGGTATTAGGGAGAGGTATTAGCAGTAAAGAGGGAAGTGCCTGTGGGTGTATAGGGATAGGTATTAGCAGTAGAGGGAAATGCTCATGGGTGTATAGGGAGAGGTATTAGCAGTAGAAAGGGAAGTGCTCATGGGTGTATAGGGAGAGGTATCAGCAGTAGAGAGGGACTTGCTCATGGGTGTATAGAGAGAGGTATTAGCAGTCGAGAGGGAAGTGCTCATGCCACTGTACAAAGCACTGGAGAGGCCTCACTTGGAGTATTGTGCGCAGTACTGGAGGCCGTATCTCCAGAAGGATAAAGATACTCTAGAGAGAGTTCAGAGAAGATACTAAACTAGTATATGGACTGCAAGATAAAAGGAAAAGTTAAAGGACCTTAAAGGGGTACTCCGCCCCTAGATATCTCGGCTGCAGCACCCCAGACATCCGGTGCACGGAGCGGACTTTGCTCTGTGCCGGATGACTGGCGATGCGGGGCAGAGGCTCGTGACGTGACATTGCCCCATCAATGCAAGTCTATGGGAGGCTTGACGGCCACCACGCCCCCTCCCATAGACTTGCATTGAGGGAGAGCGTGGCTGTGACGTCACGAGCCTCTGGCGATGCACCCAGCACTCTAAATGAATGCTGGTTGCAGCAGGGAGATCATGGGGGTCCCCAGCCGCAGGACCCCCGAGAACATACCTCTTATCCCCTATCCAAAGGATAGGGGCGGAGTACCCCTTTAAAGGAAAACTGTCAGCCAGTTCACCCACATTAAACCCAATATACTGGGTGATAGTGTGATAGTGTGGGTGAACTGGAGTCCATAAAGCGTTTACTTAGTTTAGTGTGTGCCCTGGCCGCTGAGTTCTCAGAGTTCTCAGAGGCAACTGCCGGCGGACAAAGCGCATTCATATGCGTAAAACTGCCGGCAGTTGCCTCTGAGCGCCCCACACTGTCTTGAATGCCCTACCGGAGGAGCAGCCCGAGATGGGAGCCGAATAGCCAGATCTTACACGGTGAGTGCAGGACACCTGTCCTTTTCTACAGCTTTCGTATTGTTGACTTCTGTTTAATTGTCCTAGCACCGCCGTGTATGGTTTAAACTGGTTTCCTGCCTGAAGTGAGTATATCCATCTCGTGGTTGTGAGGGCTATAGGTATCGGTACCACTGTTTTGGGTCTTTTTTGGTTGGATTTTATCCACACTACATTATGTTGGGAGTTGTAATTTTGCAACAGACTGGGTAACATTAGCCTATATAATTACATTTTATACCCTTCTACATAGGTCTGCAGTCAAATATACTCCTTTTAATGTGGTTTGTGGAGAATGTATAAATTGTCGTATTAGGTGATCACATGATATCAGAATGCTGGTGAAGTAACGGCATGATAAATCTCCTATGTAGAAAGTCCATGTTCTAGCCAAAAATGTATTTTTTAAGTGAAACCAGGTGAACGATGCTTATCTGGCTCGTGCTTGAATAAGAGCAAATGTTTTAATTTTTCAATATTTCATGTATGATGTAAATGTAAGCTAGTGATAATATAACCTCACATCTGCTATTCAGTGGTATGATTAAGGATATGAATGGAAGGATGTTAAAGGAATGGTAAATGCAGAAAACACGGAAAAATCCAATCTCTCATTTCCTTTGATAGTTATCTGTCTCATTTCTCTACCAATTATATTTCTGTAGATGAAAAAAATAGAAGTGTCCAGCACCAGGTAGATGGAGAAATGATACCGGCTTTATTCAGAAATCCTACATGCATAGAAAAATAATTCATGGCAAGGTACAAGGTAAAAAATAGCTGATGGGTTTTGGACTCCATAGTCTAGAGCAGTGGTTCTTAACCTTGTTGGAGGTACTGAACCCCACCAGTTTCATCTGCACATTCACCGAACCCCTCTTAATTGGAAAAATAAAATATGATTTTTTCAAATTCAAAAATAGGAGGTATATATTTAAGTATATATTTATACATAGGTGCACAAAATGAACAAAACCATTAACCAGCCTAGCGGTATTCCCGAGTGTGACTCGGGGTTAATTTTCGCTGCTAGAAGCGGTAACCCCGAGTCACGCTCGGGGTAGAATTGCAGAGTTGCTGTGCGGGCTGCACAGTATATCGCAAAAGCAATCAAATCGCGATTTTTGCTTTTTGCGATGTAGTGATGCAGCCCCCGGGAAAATATGTGATTATCTGCTCGGGTCAGCTCCCGTTGCGGGGGCCGGCCAGAGCAGGTAAAGACATATACTAAAAGTCAGTGTTTCTCAACCAGGGGGCCTCCAGATGTTGCAAAACTACAACTCTCAGCATGCCCGGACAGCCAAAGGCTGTCCGGGCATGCTGGGAGCAGTAGTTTCACAACAGCTGGAGGCCCCCTGGAAGAAAACCCTGAACTAAGTGTAAAAGTAAGAAGGAAGAAAATAAAAAAACCTTTTGCTCACCTAATCCCGGTCCCTGAAGATGTCGATCCCCTCCGTGCGCTCTGTTCACTGCTCTATTCATCTTACAGGACCTTTCCCTTTTCAGCCAATCACAGGCCGCAGTGGTGTAAAGTCTGTGATTGGCTGAAGGGGAAAGGGCTTGTTCTGCAGCAAATACACTAGGTTTGAAATCTGCCCGGCAAACCTAGTGTATTTGCTGCAGGACTAGGTGACAAGGTGACAAGGTGACAAGGGGGGGAATGTGACACAGGGGAGAATGTAACAAGGGGGGGGGGGGGAAATGTGACAAGGGGGGGGAATGTGACATAGGGGGGAATGTGACATAGGGGGGAATGTGACATAGGGGGGAATGTGACAGAGGGGAGAATGTGACAAGGGGGGGGGATGTGACAGGGGGGAGGAATGTGACAAAGGGGGATGTGACAGGGGGGGAGTGGAATGTAACATGGAGGGGGGAGAAGGTAACAAGGGGGGGGAGAATGTAACAAGGGGGGAATGTGACAGGGGGGGATGAATGTGACGGGGGGGGGGAGAGTGTAACAAGGGGGGAGAATGTGACAGGGGGGATGAATGTGACAGGGGGGGGGGGAGAATGCAACAAGGGGGGGGAATGTGATATGGGGGGGGAAATGTGACAAGGGAGGGGGAATGTGACGGGGGGAGATGTGGAATTTCAATGCAAAAAATTGTACCGCTTTTGGTACAAATTTCCAGACGGAATCGTACCGCTAGGGAGGTTAAAGAACAGAACCATTAAGACACATTAGGCACAGGCAGTGTTCCCCCACATTAGGCAGGCAGTGTTCCCCCACATTAGGCAGGCAGTGTTCCACCACATTAGGCAGGCAGTGTCCCCCCACATTAGGCGCAGGCAGTGTTCCCCCACATTAGGCAGGCAGTGTTCCCCCACATTAGGCAGGCAGTGTCCCCCCCCACATTAGGCAGGCAGTGTTCCACCACATTAGGCAGGCCAGTAGTCTTTAACCTGCAGACCTCCAGATGTTGCAAAACTACAACTCCCAGCATATAGGATAGTTAATTTAACCCTTATCTACCCCCATTTGTGAGGGTCGGGGTTTTTGTTAAAAGGCCCATGCTAATCTATGGGAAATATATGTTCCCACGTAACTTCCGTACGGCTGGAGATATTTCACTAATACCTGGTAGACATATTATTTATATATCAAATAAAAAGATATGATAGTTAAATTAACCCTTACCTACACCCTTAAAATATGGGTTTTTGTTTCATGTCCCATGCAAGTAAATGGGACTTCCGTTACCTTACTCCACAAGCTCCGCTCTGCATCTCCTGGTGAATGTGTCAGTCTGGCTTGCAAGCCACACCCCATCTCACAAAGACACGCCCACTGTTTAAGTCCAACCCCTTTTATTATCTACCCTTTTTGTCCATCGGTCTGGCTTGCAAATCACTCCCAGTCCCACAAAGCCACATCCCCTTCTATTTTCAGCTTACAATATCTTCATCACAAATCAGTCACACCTGAGGACAGGATATGAGTATGGGACATAAGGACAAGATATGAGTATGGGACATAAGGACAGCATATGAGGATGGGACATAAGAATGGGATATGAGGACAGGATATGAGGTCAGGATATGAGGTCAGGATATGAGGACAGGATATGTGGTCGGGATATGAGGACAGGATATGAGGTCGGGATATGAGGTCGGGATATGAGGATGGGATATGAGGATATATGTGGACAGCATATGACGACGGGATATGGGGACGGGATATGGGGACGGGATATGAGGATGGGACATGAGGACGGGTTATGAGGTCGGGATAGGAGGATGGGATATGAGGAAGGGATATGAGGACGGGATATGAGGTCGAGATATGAGGACATATGAGGACAGCATATGAGGAAGGGATATGAGGTTGAGATATGAGGTCGGGATATGAGGTCAGGATATGAGGACAGGATATGAGGATGGGATATGAGGTCGAGATAGGAGGACGGGATAGGAGGTCAGGATATGAGGACAGGATATGGGGATGGAATATGAGAACGAGATTTAAGGACGGGATATGAGGTCGGGATAGGAGGTCAGGATATGAGGTCGAGACATGAGGACGGGATATGAGGACTGGATATGAGGATGGGTTATGAGGTTGAGATATGAAGATGAGATATGAGGACAGGATATGGGGTTGGGATATGACAACAATATATGAGGATGGGATATGAAGTCAAAAGCTTCCTCCTTTGTAGATTTTCCTCCCCAACAAGGATTAGGAAGGGAAAACCGGGCAACGCTGGGTACTCAGCTAGTAAAGTTGATAAAATTTGGAATATCTGGGTGGTTAATCTCCATACAGTAACTTGATATGTGCTTCTTATTTTATATTGCATTCCTTCTGTAGCCTCTCCTCTTTACTTTCTTGACTTACCACAGTTGGTTTACAATGTAGCCATACTGTGATATATCTAGTTCTTTCATATCTCTGCATTTATAGTTGCTCCATGTTTCTTTGGGGTCTTATGTTTTTGGTGGTTAAACACATCTAGGTTCAGATTTTGTATTTTGTTGCGGTATTGTCTGTAGGATGGCTGACACGTGTTAGTTTATACAGTACCTCTGTACACCTATGCAATATTACATTTTTATAAACATTACCTTTAAAAAAATAAATGATGATTCGAGCATAGTGTTCTATGGTGCTGACGATTATGGTCCGAGAATTGGTAGGATTTACTACTGATTGATTTCTGTCTGTCTATTGTCGGTCACAGATAATAAAACATCAGGTTAATACAAGCTGATGGGCCAAATTTACAAAATATATTAAGCTATGTGAAGTTTTGGTCATGGTTACTACTCATATTTCTTCTTTCATCGCCATGCGGTATGGAAGCAATTCCATATTTAAATCCTAAAGCCATAATTCTGATCCTTTGACATGTAATTAACTTACTGGAGATTAAAGTAGAAGTATGAGAACTGCAGGAAATGGACCTAAAATTGGTCTCCTGAGTTAAAAAGGTTGGATGGCACTGTAGGTGACCCTACTGCTCGGTGGGTAGGGACCAAGTGGCGGCACCTGCTAACATGCGGGTAATGAGTAATTGGATATGACTCAAATTTAGTTTTCAGTTCATTTGTTAAAAATTCTATTTTTCAGAGTTTTTAAAATATAAATTTCAGTTGTAACCCCAGCCTAGTGTGTACAGTCTTGTACAGTTGTTCAGGAGTCACAATACCACTCTTGTCCATGAAAAACTGCATGGAACCGCACCACTTCTATTCACTCAAAAGATGCCCACTATTGTCATGATGGACGCAGTGTTTGGCCTTACCCTCCTGGCACCAAAACATGTAGTTGAAAAATACGAAGACGACAGCACCACTTCTTACAAAAAATGATGAAAAGCTACAGAGAGATTTTATTAAACACCAAAAAACACAACGTTTCAGCAAAACAATGGCCCTCATTTACTATTCTAAACCCGACTTGTTTTGTCGGTTTTTTTTGGCGCATCTTTGTCTGCGACATGTCGCAGACATCGTGCGCCAGTCTGCGCCACGATGCAACATTTTTTCCAGACGGACCCGATGTGGATTCTCCCAAACCCGAAAAAGGGGCGTAACCCGACATTTATGAGCTTTCCCACGTATTTATAAAGGTTTCCAACCCGAATTTGTTGAATTGTTGTCGATTTTTTCCCGACAACTCAGAGGAGTTGGAAACCAAAACCAACAAAACCCACGTGCGACAAACAGGATGCGACATAATAATAAATACCAGGGGAAAAAAGCAGTCGGGTACAAAAGCAACATAGACTTACAACCCGATTTTCTAAGTAAATGAGGGCCAATGTTGCAAAATGTTGTGTTTTTTGGTATTTAGCAAAGCTCTCTGTAGCTTTTGAGCATAATAATAAACCAATTGCTGACGCATCATAAGTATGATTATATAATACTTAGTGATTATGATTATATGCAACTTTAATTCCTTTACTCAAATTAATTTATATCATTTCACCGGATATGACTATACAATATCCTTATCATTTTTTTTATTCAATTTTTTAGATAGACAAGCGTAGAATACTACAGTGATCCCTCAACTTACAATGGCCTCAACATACAATAGTTTCAACATACAATGGTCTTTTCTGGACCATCGTAACTTGAAACCAGACTCAACATACAATGTAGGACAGTCTAGATCTGTGAAACGTGTCACAACTGGAGGAACTGACCAATCAGAATGGGCATTTTACTTGTAAAACCCTTGTATTACTGAAGTGCATGCACTGACTGGTGTCTGGTAGCATTACATGTTCTGTATTACTCTTTATCTGTACCAGGGATAGCTGCTCCTTTGGACACCAGGTGAGGGCGACTCCATGTAACTTTTTTAGGACATTGTGTATTCTGTACAGAACCCTGAAGAAGCTCCTGTCCTCTACATAGACCAGCTTTTCCCAACCAAAATGCCTCCAGCTGTTGCAAAACTACAACTCTCAGCATGCCCGGACAGCCTTTGGCTGTCCGGGCATGCTGAGAGTTGTAGTTTTGCAACAGCTGGAGGCACCCTGGTTGGGAAACACTGACAGTGATTTACAGCTCCCAGCAGATCTTTCTTACTTTTATATGTAAAGATTTGCTTTATCTATATTAGTTATCTACTTATTTTTCTTTAATCCTCACTTTCTCCTATTTTTGGATGACATTTTGGGAGCTTCAGAACCAATTACCAGGTTTCCATTGAGTTATGGTCTCAACATACAATGGTTTCAACATACAATGGTCGTCCCGGAACCAATTAATATTGTAACTTGAGGGACCACTGTACTGAGTGTTTGTTCGATTCAAATTCTATACGAATATGATACATTGCATAGTTACATAGTTACATAGTTAGTACGGTTGAAAAAAGACATACGTCCATCAAGTCCAACCAGGGAATTGAAGGGAAGGGTGTAAGGGGATAAGGGAAAGGGATGTAGTTTTATAATTCTGCATAAGCATTAATGTAATTTTGTTCCAGGAATGTATCTAACCCTGTTTTAAAGCTGTTAATTGTTCCTGCTGTGACCAGTTCCTGAGGTAGACCGTTCCATAAGTTCACAGTCCTCACGGTAAAGAAGGCGTGTCGCCCCTTTAGACTAAACTTTTTCTTCTCCAGACGGAGGGAGTGCCCCCTCGTCCTTTGGGGGGTTTAACCTGGAACAGTTTTTCTCCATATTTTTTGTATGGGCCATTAATATACTTATATACGTTTATCATATCCCCCCTTAAACATCTCTTCTCAAGACTAAACAATTGTAACTCCTTTAATCGCTCCTCATAGCTAAGATGTTCCATGCCCCATATTAGTTTAGTCGCGCGTCTCTGCACCCTTCCAACTCCGCAGTGTCCCTTTTATGAACAGGCGACCAAAACTGAACAGCATATTCCAGGTGAGGCCGTACCAATGCTTTATAAAGGGGGAGCATTATGTCCCTGTCCCTTGAGTCCATGCCTCTTTTGATACATGACAATATCCTGCTGGCTTTGGAAGCAGCAGCCTGACATTGCATGCTATTCTGTAGTCTGTGATCTACAAGTACACCCAGATCCTTCTCTACCAGTGACTCTGCCAGTTTAATCCCCCCTAAGACATACGACGCATGCAGGTTATTAGTACCCAGATGCATAACTTTACATTTAACCACATTGAACCTCATTTGCCAAGTGGATGCCCAGACACTTAGTCTATCCAAGTCATCTTGTAACCTATACACATCCTCTATAGACTGTACTGTGCTACAAAGCTTGGTGTCATCTGCAAAGATAGAAACAGAGCTGTTAATGCCATCCTCTATATCATTGATAAATAAATTAAACAACAGCGGGCCCAGTGCAGAACCTTGGGGTACACCACTAATTACCGGGGACCAATCAGAGTACGAATCATTGACCACCACTCTCTGGGTACGATCCATGAGCCAGTGTTCAATCCAGTTACAAACTAAAATTTCCAAACCCAAAGACCTTAACTTACCTGTCAGACGTCAGTGAGGGACAGTATCAAACGCTTTGGCAAAATCCAGAAACACTATATCCACAGCCATTCCTCTGTCAAGGCTTCTACTCACCTCTTCATAAAAGCAAATTAGATTGGTTTGACAACTTCTATCCTTAGTAAACCCATGCTGGCTATCACTTATAATACTATTATCCCTTATGTATTCCTGTATGTAATCCCTTATAAGTCCTTCAAACAATTTACCCACAATGCACATTAGACTTACCGGTCTATAATTGCCTGGCGAAGACCTAGAGCCCTTTTTGAAGATTGGCACCACATTCGCCTTGCGCCAGTCCCTTGGCACAATACCAGAGACCAGAGTATCTCTAAATATCATGAACAAGGGGACAGATATTACTGAACTTACCTCTCTAAGAACTCTTGGGTGTAGTCCATCCGGCCCTGGAGATTTGCTTACATTTACTTTACTTAACTTACCCTGTACCATCTCTACATTAAGCCAGTTCAGTACATTACATGATGTGTTACCAGCACTGACCTGGCCAATGTCAGCTCCTTCTTCCATAGTGTATACAGAACTAACGAACCCATTCAGTAGCTCCGCCTTCTCTTTATCGCCTGTGACAACCTCCCCATTATCATTATTAAGGGGTCCTACATGCTCTGTCCTTGGTTTTTTTGTATTTATATATCTAAAAAAATATTTAGGATTAGTTTTGCTTTCTTTGGCCACCTGTCTCTCATTTTGAATTTTTGCTGTTTTTATTACATTTTTACAGATTTTATTAAGCTCCTTGTACTGTTTAACCCCTTAAGGACTCAGGGTTTTTCCGTTTTTGCACTTTCGTTTTTTCCTCCTTACCTTTTAAAAATCATAACCCTTTCAATTTTCCACCTAAAAATCCATATTATGGCTTATTTTTTGCGTCGCCAATTCTACTTTGCAGTGACATTAGTCATTTTACCCAAAAATGCACGGCGAAACGGAAAATAAAATCATTGTGCGACAAATTGAAAAAAACCCGTCATTTTGTAACTTTTGGGGGCTTCCGTTTCTACGCAGTGCATATTTCGGTAAAAATTACACCTTATCATTATTCTGTAGGTCCATACGGTTAAAATGATACCCTACTTATATAGGTTTGATTTTGTCGCACTTCTGGAAAAAATCATAACTACATGCAGGAAAATTTATACGTTTAAAAATGTCATCTTCTGACCCCTATAACTTTTTTATTTTTCCACGTACGGGGCGGTATGAGGACTCATTTTTTGCGCCATGATCTGAAGTTTTTATCGGTCTGATTTTTGTTTTGATCGGACTTTTTGATCACTTTTTATTCATTTTTTAATGTTATAAAAAGTTACCAAAATACGCTTTTTTGGACTTTGGAATTTTTTTGCGCGTACGCCATTGACCGTACGGCTTAATTAATGATATATTTTTATAGTTCGGACATTTACGCACGTGGCGATACCACATATGTTTATTTATTTATTTTTTTTACACTGTTTTATTTTTTTTATGGGAAAAGGGGGGTGATTCAAACTTTTATTAGGGAAGGGGTTAAATGACCTTTATTAACACTTTTTTTTACATTTTTTTTGCAGTGTTATAAGTCCCATAGGGACCTATAACACTGCACACACTGATCTCTCATCCTGATCAGAGGCGTGTATTAACACGCCTGTGATCAGCATTATCGGCGCTTGACTGCTCCTGCCTGGATCTCAGGCACGGAGCAGTCATTCGTCGATCGGACACCGAGGAGGCAGGTAAGAGCCCTCCCGGTGTCCGATCAGCTGTTCGGGATGCCGCGATTTCACCGCGGCGGTCCCGAACAGCCCGACTGAGCAGCCGGGATACTTTCAGTTTCACTTTAGAAGCGGCGGTCAGCTTTGACCGCCGCTTCTAAAGGGTTAATACCGCACATCGCTGCGATCGGCGATGTGTGGTATTAGCCGCGGGTCCCGGCCGTTGATTAGCGCCGGGACCGACGCGATATGATGCGGGATCGCGGCGCGATCCCGCTTGATATCGCGGGAGCCGGCGCAGGACGTAAATATACTTCCTGCGTCGTTAAGGGGTTAAATGTTATAGCTGACCCATCAGATTTGAATTTTTTGAAGGCAATTTTTTTGTTGTTTATTGCTCTTTTAACCTCATTTGTCAGCCATGTAGGATTTAGTTTTAGTCCTTTATATTTGTTCCTTTTGGTATATATTTAGCTGTATAGTTATTTAGAGTTGATTTAAAGATGTCCCATTTACCTTCTGTATCAGTATTTGAGAACACCTCCCCCCAGTCTATGTCCTGTAGTGCAGCCCTCAGCCCAGGGAAATTTGCCTTTTTAAAGTTATATGTTTTTGCCTTCCCCGCCTGTCTTTGTTTTCTAATTTTAAGTCAAAAGTAACTATATTGTGGTCGCTATTACCAAGGTTTTCCCGCACAGTTACATTACCAACCAGCTCTGCGTTGTTGGAAATGATCAGATCCAACAAGGCATCACTTCTTGTTGGGTCCTCCACAAACTGGCCCATAAAATTATCCTGCAATAAATTTAGGAATTGTCGCCCCTTTGTAGTTTTAGCCTGCCCCCGACCCCAATCTATATCTGGATAGTTAAAATCTCCCATTATTACCACTGTACCTGCCCAGGCGGCCCTCTCTATTTGTTTATGCAGCCGACCTTCTATCTCTTCAGTGATATTAGGGGGTCTGTAGATTACACCAAATACTATTTTTTCAGTATTTCCCTCCTTTTGTAATTCTACCCACAGTGATTCCACCTCCTCAGAATCATCACACACTATGGCATCGTTCACATTGACTTTCATACCACTTCTTACATACAGACAGACTCCACCACCTTTTCTGTTCATTCTATCCTTGCGAAACAATGTAAACCCTGCAGATTAACAGCCCAGTCATGCGAGGAGTCCAGCCATGTCTCAGTGACCCCAACTATATCAATATGTTCCTCCAGTATCAAGGCCTCAAGCTCCCCCATTTTATTTGCTAGGCTTCTGGCATTTGTGAACATACACTTTACATTTCCATTAAGTTTTACACATATAGTCTCACTAATGGGATTTTCAGAGTTATTGGGGTTAATGTTATTATTTGAGTTATAAGGGCTAATTGTACTAGTTAAGTTATTGGGGCTAATGGGATTTTTTGAGTTATTGGGTCTAACGTTATTATTTAAGTTATTGGGGCTAATGGGATTTTTTGCGTTATTGCGTCTAACGTTGTTATTTAAGTTATTGGGGCTAACGGTATTTTTTGAGTTAATGGGGCTTATTGTAGTTATTGAGTTATTGGGGCTAATGGAATTTTTTGAATTATTGGGATTACAATTTTTCGGGTTACATTTATTTTTACAGCTGGTTTGTAACGCATGAATCTCCTTATCCACTGCTCTTAACCTCCCCCACAGGACTCCTCTCCACCCACCATTATGTCCTGACCCCTCTCTAACCTATCCATCCCACTGTCTGCTTTCTTTGCTTTATTATCCTCCCCCCACTCACCTAGTTTAAATACTCAGCCACCCCTTCCAGGATTCTCTCCCCCAGCACAGCAGACCCCCTTCCATTCAGGTGCAAATTATCCATAGAATAGAGTTTGTACCCCAATGAAAAGTCAGCCCAGTGCTCTAAAAACCCAAACCCTTCCCCCTCACACCACGACTTAAGCCATGCATTTAACTCCCTAAGCTCCCGCTGCCTTTCCTGCGATGCGCATGGCACAGGAAGTATTCCAGAGAACACAACCTTAGAGGTCCTTCCCTTCAGCTTGGCACCTAGTTCCTTGTAATCACTCTTCAAGGACCTCCACATGTATTCCGTCGTTGGTTCCCACATGGACCACGACAGCTGGGTCATCCCCAGCCCCCCCTAGTAATTTGTCCACCCTTTCCACCACATGCCGAACCCTGGCACCAGGGAGACAGCAAACCATTCGGTTGAGGTGGTCTTGGCGACAAATTATTCTATCCGTCTTCCTGATTATAGAATCCCCTACCACAACTAACTGTCTTGGCCTACCTGCGTTACCATCCCCCACACTACTAGTTGAGCTGTTCCCCCAGCTGTTACGGAGACCAGTATCCACTAGGGTTGCCATCTCTGATACTGAGGCCCTCGCATCATCGCCCAACTTGGCAATTTTACTTGGGAGATCAGAAGCAGAAGTGACCTTCCTTTTCCTTGCCCCCTTTCCAGTCCCTCTAACTACATTAACCCAGCTCCCTACTTGCGCCTCCTGGCTAGTTTCTCCATTGTTGTGTAATGTTCTTTTTCCCGTGTTCTGTTTTCTTTGGCCAACATCTCTTGTTCTAAAAATTTTCTCAAAAACCAATAAAAATCTTTTTAACCAATAAAAACCAGAAATAAATGGTGCAGTGGTCTTATTCCATTTTCTACTCTTGTCCATTGACTTTTTTTTTTTGCCAATCAATTCAGTCCAACTTTTTTGAATGGTTAAAATTTGAAATTGTTAGAACTCAAAATTTTGGCCTGGTCCTGTTTCAGCTGCTGATTGGTTGAGCAGGCCGTCACTCCTGCGCATCCAGGCGGGGGCTGAAGCTGCTGAATATTAAGTTTAAAGGCAAGAGCCGAGCCCCATACAGGAGATCATGGGGGGTCCTAGAGGTTAGGCCCCTTGCAATCAGACACTTATCTTATGGATAGGGGCTAAGTTTTATTCCCTAGAGTACCCCTTTAATGCTGTATGCATCACAGCTTCTACTCACTGCATTGGCTGGGCCAGGCGCTCTGTGCTCGGCACAGCCACTAAGTGTACTGTACATGTACAGGAGCAGGGAGTCTTGCTTTTCTCAGGAATCCCAGCTCCCGTACATACGTTACTAGTCTGACAGTATTGCCGAATTGGACCTGAAACCAATCTTGGTAGATTTGATCATCTCTAGCTGCTTTATCAAATACAGTTTATGGGCAAGAATTTTGCTGTTTATGAAAATAATCTTTGACAACCACTTTAAAGGATACCCGTCATCAATTTTATGCTGCCCAAATGGTGGGACATGTCACTAAGGCTGGCCAAATGGGAACCAGTTTTATGCTGCAGTTTTGGCATCATAAAACCAATGACAGGTTCCCTTTAAAGAAATCGGTTGATATTTAGCAATACATTTTCCCATATATATATATCAATTTGATACATTGATATATATATATACCGTATATATATATATATATATATATATATATATATATATATATACACAGTGGTCCCTCAACATACGATGGTAATCCGTTCCAAATGGACCATCGTTTGTTGAAACCATCGTATGTTGAGGGATCCGTGCATTGTAAAGTATATAATACTCACGTGTCCCCGCCTCTCCGGACCCGTCACTGCTGCCCTGGATGTCTCCCTCCATCACTGTCGCCGCGTCACCGGGTTGTCCCCGTCGCTCCGGAACGTCTCTGTTGCCCGGGATCCTTGCTCTCCGTCGGCGCCATCACGTCTCTACGCACGCCGCTCCTATTGGATGATGGGACGGCGTGCGTGATGACGTGATGGCGTTGAAGGAGAGCGCCGACGATGCAGGGGACCCCAAAGAGGACGCGCCGGAGCCCCGAGGACATGTAAGTGATCGTCGGGGCACACAGCACACCGTAAACGGCTATCCGTTGGCAGCTGAAGCAGTCTGCGCCGCCGGATAGCCGTTTATGCGATGGCCCCAACATACAAAAGCATCGTATGTTGATGCTGCCTTCAACATGCGATGGCCTCTGAGAAGCCATTGTATGTTGAAATGATCGTATGTCGGGGCCATTGTAGGTCGGGGGGTCACTGTGTATATATACATACATATATATATATATATATATATATATATATATATATACACATACAGTATATTCTGTATGTATGTTACTTTAGACATAAATTGTTGTATCATTTATAATATTTAACACTTAATGTATTGTGTTTTCTCACAGCAAACCGTTAACAAGGTAAAATACTGCAGGTGTTTACTCAATGAATGAGGTTTTTCCTGACTTGTGTTTGAGCCTTTGCAGCCATGTTTGGAAAACTTAGAAATCCCCCCACCCGTCCCACTGTCAAATCCTGCATTTTGTGATATAAAAGAGTGCACTCTCTGCTGAAACGGTTGTAAATGAGTGTTTTTGGCAATGATTGATGGGCAGTCTACCGAGCGTAATACTCACCCCATTTACGTAAGATGCCGAGGTGAAAGAGGATTTAATAATGTATACACAATCCGGTAGAAGAGTAAGGAATGTAAAATATTCCAACATGTTCTGGCTAAACAGCTGGGTCTTTCTTACGCATTTTGTGAAGGTGAAGGGAGACGGGATCAGGAACACTGCCTCCTCTCTGCTCCATGAATACATGTTTTTACCTGCAGGGAAAGGCCGGCAGAATGTCACAAGAACCTTGATTGTAGAGATTTCTGACTAATCGTAGGGGAGTTCGTCTGAAAATAACCAGTCTGAAGTAACATTAACTTAACCCCCAAAAGTTTGCTATCGATCTATCTATCTATCTCATATCTATCTATCTATCTATCTATCTCATATCTATCTCATATCTATCTATCTATCTCATATCTATCTATATCATATCTATCTATCTCATATCTATCTATCTATCTATCTATCTCATATCTATCTATCTCTTATCTATCTATCTCATATCTATCTATCTATATCATATCTATCTCATATCTATCTATCTATCTATCTATCTCATATCTATCTATCTCTTATCTATCTATCTCATATCTATCTATCTCATATCTATCTATCTATCTCATATTTATCTATCTATCTCATATCTATCTATCTATCTCATATCTATCTATCTATCTATCTCATATCTATCTATCTATCTATCTCATATCTATCTATCTAGCAACATAAGAATGCAGCAGCACACTGCCAGCACAAGGATATAGGTGAAACATGAATATGCAGTTAAAACATGGAGAGCTATACAGCTATGGTGTAATAGATGTAAATATGAAACTATGAAATAGTGAGGCACTTAGCTCGCAAATTTGTCTCCGCCGGCGGTCAAATAGCTTGGACCGTCCCACCGCGATAAGGTGGCCTCATTGAGACGGACCCTACACTGTGAATATGCCTCTGTGTGAACAGTTCAGTAAGCATGGCAGGATCTGGAACATCCAAGACACCTTATATACACACCTGATAGAGGTGGGTGGGGTGCAAGGCCAACATGGAGGTAGCCCCTCCCCCGTATGTGCAATACAGACAAAGAATAAGTCAGCCAGCACTTTAGTTGATACTATATATATATATATATATATATATATATATATATATATCATATCTATCTCATATCTATCTATCTATCTATCTCCTATCTATCTATCTATCTATCTATCTCCTATCTATATATCTCATATCTATCTATCTATCTATCTATCTATATATCTCATATCTATCTATCTATCTATCTCATATCTATCTTATATCTATCTATCTATCTATCTATCTCATATCTATCTATCTATCTATCTCATATCTATCTATCTATCTATCTATGTATCTCATATCTATCTATCTGTCTCATATCTATCTATCTATCTCATATCGTTCTCATATCTATCTATCTCATATCTATCTATCTCATATCTATCTATCTCATATCTATCTATCTATTGATATAAACCAAAAAGCAAAAGCAAATGGAGTCGTTCATAAAGATATAAACGCAATCATTTTATTGGTATACATTAAAACCAAACACACATAGAAAGGAAACAATACATATGTGGCATTGCCGGACACACTGCATCAAGGATGTAAATCAAGGGGGATAGCACATACTATTGTAGTATATAAGATACATAAACATGGGCACCAATCCACACAAAAAAGGGGTAATGACCATTCAATTGAGTATACATATATAAAGTGCAAGTTGGAATAAGGTGCTACATGTTGGCATTCATATCAAATACCCAGATAAAGTGCATAGGGAAATAAATAACAGTATGATATAGTAATAAAATATACCCACACATACATGTAGTGGTCACAAGAGAGATGCAGGGACCGGGATGCCGCCACTCCTATTGATAGTATATCTTGCATGTCACCCAGTCAGAGGCTGTATGCCCAGCAGAGATAAGTGGATTAAAGGGGTACTCCACCCCTAGACATCTTATCTCCATGCTGCACCCGGCATTCCTTTAGAGCATCGGGTGCAGCGCCAGAGGCTCGTGACATCATGGCCACGCCCCCTCAATGAAAGTCTATGGGAGAGGGCATGATGGCTATCCTTTGAATAGGGGATAAGATGTCTACCCTTTTAAGCATGTTAGGGTCCCATCTGATGTGAGGCCACCTCCGCGTGGTGGATGGGGGACACATTTTGATCAAAAAGTGCGCTAAGAGCCTCCATTTGACCAAGAGTGCTGCTGCAACCTTCATTTTTGGATAGGGGATACATGTCTGAAAAATCCAGTTCCCTGGAGTACTCCTTTAAGAAAGTACAAGTGGTCCCGCAAACAACAAGCCCTTGTATGAGGAAAAATAAAATCGTTATGGCTTATAAAAGAGGACAAAAAAAAAAAAGTAAATACACAACAATAAAAATTGTCTGCAAAACCCATAATGCTGTATGTGTATGCAAATATCTGATTACTATTTTACTATATGACTGTCATTTATATACTTTACATCCTGTAAACACAGCTTGTAAATGATATCTTATCTTATTTAATAAACTCTTCAGGGATATACAAAACTCATTAAAATGAGCATCACCGCAACATGGGGCATAGGTTAGTGAAAAGATTTGGGTGTCAGAGGTCAATGAGAGTTCTTCCGAGAAATGGCTCCAGAAGATGCTCTGTCACGTCTTTGGGCCATGTTAGTAACAACCAGACCTGGCTATCATTTGATTTAATCATTGATTTTCCTTGTTAAATGCCAGAGCATGTAAACAATTGATAGACTTCATTCCCCGAAGCCGTATACAATAAGTCATGTTTAGAAGCACCGTCCTCCGCGACTGCAGATGGGAACCAAAGGTAAGATTACACCAGTCTAATTAAAATACCAAGAAGCGGAGTCATTATATGTTACTGTAAATGTCTCCTCTGAAGTTCACCAAACAGGACCCTCAGACGCGTCTTCTCTCAGCGACTGTCAGGAGATATCTGTCTGATCTGCCCTTTATAGGATAAGATAACGCAATCGCCATCAGATGACAACCAACTTCTCTATGGAGGAGGGCAGAACATGTTTATATATCATCTATTTTATTCACTCTTAATTAAGACTAATGGGAATATTGACAATTTTATTTTAAATAGTTTTTTTGGGAGCTCCAGCCAAACAGGTTTTACACAGAGTGGATGTGTCAACTTTTATCCCATTGGGACAAAGCATTAAAAAAGATGTCTTATCAGGACTACTTCACCATAAGGAAACTGGGACGGACATTTCCCTTGTAGGACGGATACAGTGATCCCTCAACATACGATGGTAATCCGTTCCAAATGGACCATCGTTTGTTGAAACCATCGCATGTTGAGGGATCCGTGCAATGTAAAGTATAGGACAGTGGTCTACAACCTGCAGACCTCCAGATGTTGCAAAACTACAACACCCAGCATGCCCGGACAGCCAACGGCTGTCCGGGCATGCTGGGAGTTGTAGTTTTGCAACATCTGGAGGTTCGCAGGTTGAAAACCACTGGTATTGGAGGTTGTACTCACGCGTCCCCGCCGTTCTGGACCGTCACCGCTCGTCACCGCTGCCCTGGATGTCGCTGTCCATCGCTGTCGCCGTGTCCTCGGGGTGTCCCCGACGCTCCGGCAAGGCCTCTGCTTCCCCGGCATCCTCGCTCTCCGTCGCCGCTATCACGTGGCTACGCACGCCGCTCCTATTGGATGACCGGACAGCGTGCGTAGCGACGTGATGACGATGATGAAGAGCGCCGATGATGCAGGGGATTCCGAAGAGGACACGCCAGAGCCCCAAGGACAGGTAAGTGATCGTCAGCGGACCACACGGGGCACCATAAATGGCTATCCGGTGGCAGCTGAAGCGGTCTGCGCTGCCGGATAGCCGTTTATGCGATGGCCCCGACGTACAAAAGCATCGTATGTTGATGCTGCCTTCAACATGCGAAGGCCTCTGAGAGGCCATCGTATGTTGAAATGATCGTATGTCGAGGCCATCGTAGGTCGGGGGGTTAGTGTATATGAAAAAAAGGAGGACAGCGCCTCGTATAAATCCGTGGGCTAAATATTCCAAATGCCCAAAAAGAGTAATGCTCACCTTGGGTGATACTTGTTTTCGTGCATTGAACCCCTGAGTATGCTCGGCTGCAGGGATAACCAGGCTCTTTTCGGGAGTCGGTGAAGGTCCAGACGGCAGAAAGAAGAAAAGACCTGCCTTGTAGCACCTAGTACTGGGCCAAAGAAGTATCATATAGCAGCTATTCAAATGAATGATCAACCATGTAATCCATAAATGGCCGCATCTACAAGAGCATCAGCCATTCTTTATTTATATATATATATATATATATATATATATGCTTTATATATGCTATTCTTTATATATGTCTATTACAATTGATACATAAGAGTCACAAGCGAGAGATCCTTTCCTTAAAGGGATACTCTGGGGGAAAACTTTTTTTTTTTTATCAACTGGTGCCAGAAAGTTAAACAGATTTGTAAATTACGTCTATTTAAAAATATTAATCCTTCCAGAACTTATCAGCTGCTGTATTCTACAGAAGAAGTTGTGTAGTTCTTTTCTGTCTGACCACACTGCTCTCTGCTGACACCTCTGTCCATGTCAGGAACTGTCCGAAACTGTCAGAAAAACTGTCCGGAACTGTCAGAAAAAATATATTCAGCAATAACATATCTAATTTATGTTACCGTATATACTCGAGTATAAGCCGCCCTCGGCTTATACTCGAGTGAACTCTCCGCCTGTAAATCCCTTCTCAGTGGTCTTCAACCTGCGGATCTCCAGGTGTTGCAAAACTACAACTCCCAGCATGCCCGGACAGCCATCGGACAGCCATCGGCTGCGGCCTTCATCATCATCCAGACCCCCCCCCCCCCTTTAGTTTTCTACTCACCTCCCCTCGGTGGGAAGTTAGGGTGAGCTGGTCCGGGCATCTATGCTGCAGGGATCGTCCGGTGGGTAGGGTTAGTCGCTCCAGGCTGTCCATCTTTACCGGGAGGCCCTCTTCTCCGCTCCGGGCCCGGCCTCAGACTAGTGACATTGCCTTGACGACGATGTACAGGGACGTCCGTACCTGCGCATGAACGTCCCTGTGTGTCATCGTCAAGGCAACGTCACTAGTCCGGGGGCCGGGCCCGGAGCAGAGAAGAGGGCCTTCCGGTGAAAATGGACAGCCCGGAACGACTAACCCTCCCCACTGGACGGTCCCTGCAGCATAGATGGCCCGCAACAGCTCACCCTTCCTTTCCACCGAGGAAAGGTGAGTAGAAAACTAAAGGGGGGGGGGGGGTCTGGATGATGACGAAGGCCGCAGTGGTCTTTAACCTGCGGACCTCCAGCTGTTTCAAAACTACAACTCCCAGCATGCCCGGACAGCAGATGGCTTTCCGGGCATGCTGGGAGTTGTAGTTTTGCAACATCTGGAGGTCCGCAGGTTGAAGACCACTTATGAAGGGATTGACAGGTGGTGATGATGAAGGGGGGGAAATGATGACAGTGGTCTGGATGATGACAGACGGTGATGATGAAGGGGGGGATGATGACAGGGTG
Organism: Hyla sarda; assembly: GCF_029499605.1. Classification (NCBI taxonomy): domain Eukaryota; kingdom Metazoa; phylum Chordata; class Amphibia; order Anura; family Hylidae; genus Hyla; species Hyla sarda. Next base: position 51,666,124 of record NC_079193.1, read on the forward strand.
ATGATGACGGGGATGTTAATGACGGGGGTCTGGATGATTACATGGAGGGATGATGTATTTCCCACCCGAGGCTTATAGTCGAGTGAATAACTTTTCCTGGGATTTTGGGGTGAAATTAGGGGCCTCGGCTTATATTCGGGTCGGCTTATACTCGAGTATATACGGTAGATATCTGATTTATGTTTCATTTAAGGTCTCCTGCACATGAATGTATGTACAAATCCACAATACACCGACCATGATTTTCTGTAGAACAAAGAAAACCAAGAACTCTCATCTCTTTTTGACAAAGGATGTAGGAGGGAGAAACGCATCCTGTGGGTATACACTGACAGTAAAATACTATTGAATAAATTATGAGAATGCTTCAAGTGATGCAAGTGCAGTGGTTTCTATGTTCTATTTGCATTAAGGGATCCCCATATCCACATGCATCACACTACATTGAGACGGGGGGAGATTTATCAAAACCTGTCCAGAGAAAAAGTTGCTGAGTTGCCCATAGCAACCAATCAGATCGCTCCTTTCATTTTTGAAAAGGCCTCTGAATAATGAAAGAAGCGATCTGATTGGTTGCTATGAACAACTCAGCAACTTTTCCTCTAGACAGGTTTTCATAAATCTCCCCCCCCGTGTTGACTTACATCTGTTTGCATGATATTCTATAGGCCCCTGCTATACCTCCTGTACCTCCATTGTAAGCAGTTTCACATAGCGTATTCTCCTCTAGGATAATATCTCCTAGATCAGAGTAGCATTGTTTATGGAGGCCCCAAATAAAATATTTAATAAGCAAAAGATAGTGTAGTTACTGGGCAAAGTGCATTATGTGAATTCTGTGTTCTCTAATCTATGATCCACAAGTACACCCAAATCCCACTATACCAGTAACTCTCCCAGTTTAATAACCCCTAAGACATATGCATGTGGGTACAAAAACCCTGCATGCATCATATGCCCAGACACTCAATGCGTCCATGTCGGCTTATAACTTATACACGTAGACTGTATCGTGCTACAAACCTTGGTGTCATCTGCAAATATAGAAACAGAGTTGTTAATCCCATCCTCTATATCATTAATAAATAAGTAAACCAAAAGCAGGCCCAGTACCTATCCATGGGGTGCACCACTAATAACCAGTAGCTAGAGTAGGAATCATGGACTTCCACTCTATGGGTACGGTCCTTGAGCCAGTACCCAATCCAAATACAGATTAAACTTTCTAAACATATAGACCTGTATATGACCAGCTTTAGGATGTGTTGATCTTTATTCCAGATGGGGACTGTGGTTACAAGGAGCAGGGCAGTATCTACCATGAGCCAGATGAATATTATACTTCTGAGATAGATTGCAGAGTTTCTGTGGGGCGGCATATTACGTGGAGTGGCTGTAAATCATACTGACTAGTGTCTTCTGCTACATACAAATGATTTTTTGGACACAGATTTGGAATGCACGGCATTAAGAGACTGCTATATAGATGTATACAGTACACTTGGCTGGTACTGTTGAACGCTGCACTCTAAACCTTCTTGCAATTTTTAAATAGGGATGGGTGAGGGGAAAAAAAGCTGGGATTGGCCCTGCAAGGAGAGTGGTCAGGAATGCCAGAGAATAAGATTGGAGCATAGTCAGGAATGGATTCAGAACCAGGATTAAAACAACAGCTACCAGGCAGACAATCTGAAGGACAAGGCAAAAGGATTGGTAAGGACAAAGCCAAAGTCCGGATCAGGAACAATCTCAGAAGTCAAATGCATGGTCAAGAGCCAGGACAGGATTAGCCCGGATCAGTGGGCAATGTATTAGAGGCCAATTGCCCATCAGGTAGACTGCCTGGCTTGAAATTATTTGCAAGTGCTGGGCATGGAGGGAAGGGGAGCCATGGCTGGCATTGGGACCGGTGGAGAAAGTAGCCTTGAAAGTAGCTGTAACTGTTTGAGGTGAGTTATCAGATGTGCTGACCTTAAGGGAATCCATTTGGTGACTACAATTGAATTGGTGCTTGACTCACTCAAGATCCCAAGCCTCTGAACACAAAGGTAATATTTACACAATTAATCCCTTTATCCGCCTATACCTTTGCTTAGTGTCAGAGAATGATTGTAAGAAACATAAACCCGCAGGAGGTCGTCAACTGGCTGGTGCACTACAGCTTGGTCATAAACCCTACAAACATAGATGTGTTTTATCATTAAAGCAGAAAGTCAACTACAAGCTTCATATGTTCTTCACAAAGCCATTTTTTCTATGTCTATAAGAAAAGTGGGATCATCACTCATTTTTTCTTTACATCACTCATATCAATCAATTACCTGGTTATAGTTGAGTAGTTTTATTCACATAGTTTAATATGACATGCAATTTATTGTACAATGTCCTAGAACTGCGGGGGAGATATTTTTTCTACACGTGACGGACCTCCTGTCTAGTATTTTCATTAGCAGTTCCTGCAGCTAGCCTCTTCCCAGCACGAGAATGCATAACATGTAATTTGCACTTAGCTAGACAGCAAAAATAACAAAATAGAAATGAATAGTGGTTTTTCTATGATATAGAATATTTTACATATAAATGATATCAATATTTGTGTTGGTTGCAAAAAGAAATGCTTCCCTTACAAACACAATGGCCTTCATTGCCCCAGCTACCAGTAACTTATTGGAAGTAATTGAGGTAAGTATAATGCCTGTGACTAGAGATGAGCGAACTTTTGAATCTATATTAAAACAGCTATTTCTAGCCTACATACAGCCTCAATAGGGGTATAGAACACTTTGCTGTGTTCTAACATGCATATGGAGTGTGCTGGGGTAGTGAAATAATACTGTTATTCAGAATGACATGCAGATTACAGGCATCACTTTTAGAATCACTGCCGGGGAGCGGCACTATGACAGAGCCTAGAGGTGGCATCAGTATCAGGAGACCATATAGTGACTGAATGACAGAGCGTGGAGGTGTTGGCAGCATGAGGAGACCATATAGCGGCTGAATGACACAGCATGGAGGTGTTGGCAGCATGAGGAGACCATATAGTGACTGAATGGTAGAGCATGGAGGAGTTGGCAGCATGAGGAGACCATATAGTGGCTGAATGACACAGTGTGGAGGTGTTGGCAGCATGAGGAGACCATATAGTGGCTTATTTAGGGTAGCTAGTGCTACCATAAAAAAAAAGTTTAGGCTCAGACCCAGGCCCAGCAGCATCAGTTAACCATATATTGGCTGAATGACACAGCCTGGAGTTGGCTGAAGCATGAGGAGACCATATAGTGGCTGAATGGCACAGCCTGGAGTTTGTGGCAGCATGAAGAGACCATATAGTGGCTGAATTGCACAGCCTGTAGGTGGCTGAAGCATGAGGAGACCATACAGTGTCTGAATGGCACAACCTGGAGTTGGCTGAAGCATGAGAAGAGACCATATAGTGGCTGAATGGCACAGCCTGGAGTTGGCTGAAGCATGAGGAGACCATATATTGTCTGAATGGCACAGCCTGGAGTTGGCAGCAGATTAGGAGACAATAGGGCCTCACAATCTCTAAGAATAAAAGATGAATTTTGAAATTTATATTGAAGATGTATGGTACCTAGTGCTACCATAAACATATATAGGTAATGTCCTAGGCCCAGCAGCATCACTAAACCATGTAGTTGCTGAATGACACAGACTGGAGCTGGCTGAAGCATCAGTAAACCATATATTGGATGAATGGCACAGCCTGGAGTTGGCTGAAGCATGAGAAGAGACCCTATAGTGGCTGAAAGAGACAGCCTGGAGGTGGCAGCAGCAGGAGTCCTGAAAGTGACCCGGTGACAGAGTGGTGCGGTGGGTGGCAATACCAGTACCCTGTTACAAAGGTGGATGAAAAAAGGTCTGATGCGGAGGAATGTTTGTAACTGGGGAGCAGTGCCTTAAATCTGTTTGTCACTATCCATATTTGTGAAGTGTTGGTGTGGCACCATGGTCAATCTACTCTCATGCATCAGACATTGATGGTCGGAAATCCTGGCTGATCCATGCCTAATTCATCTTCACAAAGGTCAGTCTCTCCACATTTTTAGTGGACAAATTAGTTCTCCTGGGGTGCCTATGGCCCCCACCGAACTAAACACCCACTCTGATGGCACACTACTGGCCGGGCAGGACAGCTTTTCCAGGGCAAACTCTGCTAGTTGTGGCCACAAATCAGTTTTGGCTGCCCAGAAGTCCAGCGGATCTTCAAGGTGTGTTGGCATGGGTATGTCAAGGTATGTCACCACCTGCTGGTTCAGGTCCTGCTCCAGGTCTTCCTACTGCTGATGAGTTGCTTCACTATGCGGGTGAAGAAAGCAACTCAACAGCGACTGAAGACTCAGGCTGCTGCTGATGGAGCTGGTACTGCTCCTGCCACCCCACCCCTCCCCAGCAGCCATGGTAGTGGAAGGTGAGCGCAGGGGGCACCCCAATTCTGACCTGCGAGAAGAAGGACGATGGCGCCGATAGGCATTGGCCAACGGACTACATAGGATGCCTCTGTAGAAGGTCAATTTGTCCTCCCTCTCAGTGGGTGTAAAAAAGGCCCCCAATGAAGCAGTGGAATGACATTGTTCATCCCGTAATCCTGGCGATTTACTAATAATGTGGCTTCCTCAAAGGGCCTGAGCAAATGGCAGGTGTCACGTTTAAGCTGCCACTGGTTGACATTGAAGTTACACAGGAGAGTCCCCCTATCTTCTTGGATAATCAAGAAATCGTAATGGCTTTTCTTTGTTCGTATAGTCTGTCCAACATATGGAGGGTGGAATTCCAATGTGTGGCAACGGCACAAATCAGACTATGTTGTGGGATACTGTTCTTACGCTGCAACTCAAGGAGGATGTGCTTTGCGCTGCATGAGAGGCTGAAGTGCATGCAAAGTTACCTTCCCTTTGTTAGTATGTCTTGCAAATGGGGGAACACTTCAGAAACTGCTTCACAACCAGATTGAACACGTGTGCCATGCTGGATGCATGGCTCAGCCTTCCCAGTCGCAGCGCATGCAAGATGTTCTTCCCGTTGTCAGTAACCATGGTTCCCATTTCCAGTTTTCGTGGAGTAAGCCATGCTCCGATTTCTTTGCGAATGACTTTCAGCAGTTCCTCCCCTGTGTGACTCTTTTCGCCAAGGCAAACCATGTTAAGAACAGCGTGACACCGTCGTGCCCTGCACACATGAAGGGCAACTGAGACTTGTCTGGGCAGTGGAGGCTGAGGACACGGTGGAGGGTGAGGAGGCAGAGTCGCACACTGTCACAGGACCAACGACCTGAGAGCGTGGAGGAGGAAGCAGCGTGACCTGTCCAAGTTGGTGTTGTGGCTCTGCAGGAACCACATTCACCCAGTGAGCCGTAAAGGACATGTATTGTCCCTGACCATAGTTACAACTCCAGACGTCGGCGCTGCCTAGCACTTTGGTACACACCGAAAGGCTCAAGGACTGGACTACCTTCTCTTCCACAAAATTGTGCAGGGCTGGTACTGCCATCTTCGCAAATAAATAACGGCTAGGCACTCTCCACCTCGGCTCGGCACAAGCCATCAGTTCTCTGAAAGGTGAAGAGTCCACCACTTGAAAAGGGAGGGACTGCAGCACCAGCAACTTAGACAAGAGCACATTCAGCTTCTGTGCCATTGGATGAGTGGGTGCATACTGTTGTCTTTTGGACAAGGCTTTGCCGATGGATTGTTGACGGAATGGCTGACTAAAAGTAGGAGGAGCAGGAGCATCTGGAGTGACAGAAGGAGGGTATGACACACAGCTCCCTTTGGCTGAGGCAGTGGAGCCTTGGCTGGCTGAAAGGGAGCGGCGTGCCACTGGATGATGCAGCAAGCTGGACCACTACATCAGAGCCACGGTTCTCCCAGGCCGCATTATGGTGGCAAAGCATATGTGGATGCAGGGCCGTGGTGCCAACATTGGGACCCTGGTCATGCTTCACCTTCTGCCGACATATCTTGCATGTGGCTATGTGAACCTCCTCCGGATGCCACACCGCCGAGTAGCTGATTTTCCCACCAACACTCCGCACTAATTGACTGCTACTGCTGCCGTCTCCTGCTTGACATACTTAGTGCGTACAATACGCTACACTACACTTAAAACAGTATTTGTCTAGAACAGCAGCAGGTGTGTACTTTTCCCCGGACTTTCACAGTATCTAGGCCCTTGACAGCTTAACAGGTACAAAATAGTACACTACTTAGATGTAGGTATGTGATATGCACTTATGAAGGCAGAAAAATGCGCTACAGTACACCATAAAAAGTCTGTAAGTAAAAACACCAGCCGATTAGTACTTTTGCCTAGACTTTCACAGTATCTAGGCCCTTGACAGATTAACAGGTACTAAATAGTACACTACTTAGATGTACGTATGTGGTATGCACTTATGAGGGCAGAAAAATGCACTACGGTACACTAAAAAAAGTATCTGAGTACAACACCAGCCTGTGAGAACTTTTCCCTGGACTTTCACATTTATAGGCCCTTCGATAGATTAACAGGTTTAAAATAGTACACTACTTAGATGTAGGTATTTGGTATGCACTTATGAGGGCAAAAAAATGCACTACAGTACACTTAATAAATGCATTGGAGTAAAACACCAGCCGGTGATTACTTTTGGCTGTCCTTTCACAGTATCTAGGCCCTTGACAGATTAACAGTTACAAAATAGTACACTACTTAGATGTATATATGTGGTATGCACTTATGAGGGCAGAAAAATTCACTACAGTACACTTAAAAACACAAGCCGGTGAGTAGTTTTGCCTGGACTTTCACAGTATCTAGGCCCCTGACAGATTAACAGGTTTAAAATAGTACACTACTTAGATGTAGGTATGTGGTATGCACTTGTGAGGGCAGAAAAATGCACTACAGTACGCTTAATAAATGTATTGGAGTAAAACACCTTATACCACTGAGGAAGGGGTTTGAACGGTTTATGTTCAGCGATATACCCCGAAACGCATTTGGGTGTTTTATTGTGTACCCTGTTTACATTATGGAATGATGCCATTGCGTTTTTTTGATTCAAAGCCTTGGAGAGACTTTTTGCACTATATTTATCTAAAGTTCATTGGTGGAGACCTGTGAAGATTTACAAATCTCATTGGAATATTGCACTACTGGAATTACCGTACTATTGGAATTGCCGGTTTATAGAGACTCATCTGGCCAGTCTTAAAGATCTACCTGTGCAGAAGCTACCTCATTCATCTCTATCCACTCCAGTATTGAAGCGCCTGTACAACATTGAGGCATTCAGTGGAGCCTGCGCTTGAAACATCCTAACTCACCCGATCAGCTGACTGCCAGTCACATCACACGCCGGGAGTTCGCGGCAGTGATCGGTTGCATTTGCATTGCTCCCACCGCTCCCAGCTAGAGCGAGAAGCCATCGCCACTGGTATAAACGTGCCTGTGTTATTTGCTTTCAGGAACTTTTTAATACCGGCAATATACAACAAGTCGGATTCCATCACAGTGACTTAGCCGGGATCCTGGTCTTTTGCCTCTGCTACAAGTGTTAGAATCCTTCTGCACAGAACTTTCATTCTGCCGTTCTTTACCATATCAATTTATCCACAAGATCTCTGCATAATTTTGGCCTTCATCACAGGACTTGTGTTATTTTCTTTCCAGGATTGGTGGAAACTATTACAACAGCAACAATCTAAGATGGCTGTTTCCCACCAATCTTTTATTGTTGTACTGCTGCTATTAACATATTGACCTATAGTGTATTACATTTTTTATTGTTTAAAGGGGTTCTCCGGTGGTTAGACATCTTATCCCCTATCCAAAGGATACTAGGGGATAAGATGCCTGATCGCGGGAGTCCCGCCGCTGGGGACCCCGTTTGCACGCCGCACCCCGTTTGTAATCAGTCCCCGGAGTGTGTTCGCTCCTGGTCTGATTGCGGACAACCACAAGGCCGGCGGCGTGTGACGTCACGCTCCACCCCTCAATGCAAGTCTATGGGAGGGGGTGTGATAGCTGTCACGCCCCCTCCCGTGGGCTTGCATTGAGGGGCGGAGCGTGACATTACACGCCGGCGTGACATCACACGCCGCCGGCCTTGTGGTCGTCCGTAATCAGACCTGGAGCGAACACGGTCCGGGGACTGATTACAAACGGGGGGCCGCGTGCAAGATCCCGGGGGTCCCCAGCGGCGGGACTCCCGCGATCAGGCATCTTATCCTCTATCCTTTGGATAGGGGATAAGATGTCTAAGCAACGGAGAACCCCTTTAAGTACTGGTCTGGAAATTTCGACTTTTTTTCCATTTGAACCATTAAGCCATCATACATCCCTTTTTTGTGGTTGGTTTGCTAAGGACTGAGTAATCCATTTTTTCTTACAAAATAGTACACCATTTGTAGGTATGTGGTATGCACTTATGAGCGCAGAAAAATGAGGTACAGTACGCTTAAAAAAACTTATTTTAGTAAAACACCATCCGGTGATTACTTTTGCCTGGACTTTCACAGTATCTAGGCCCCTGACAGATTAACAGGTACAAAATAGTACACTACTTAGATGTACGTATGTGGTATGCACTTATGAGGGCAGAAAAATGCGCTACTGTATGCTTAATTAACGTATTGGAGTAAAACACCAGCCGGTGATTACTTTTGGCTATCCTTTCACAGTATGTAGGCCCTTGACAGATTAACAGGCACAAAATAGTACACCACTTAGATGTAGGTATGTGGTATGTACTTATGAGAGCAGTAAAATGCGGTACAGTACGCTTAAAAAAACTTATTTTAGTAAAACACCAGCCGGTGATTACTTTTGCCTGGACTTTCAGAGTATCTAGGCCCTTGACAGATTTACAGGTGCAAAATAGTACACTACTTAGATGTACGTATATGGTATGAAAATGTGGTACAGTACGCTTAAAAAAACGTATTTTTGTTTACTAAACACAAAATTTCACTCTGTCAAAGACTATTAGGAATGGACTGCTGGGTATTATACCGTCTACAGACTAGTATAACCAGCAGATGATTTGTTGTGGAACATATACACAGAATTGTGCTGAAAAATTATTCCTCCATCCTCTGCTAAGGTTTATGAAGTTGAGGCAGCTTGTTGAAATGTATGAGGCAACACACAGCTCTCTGCCCCTCTCTGTAATACAATGCTGAAGAAAGTGACTGGGAGGTTAATGGCTGCAGTAAAAATCCTTTTCAGTGAAAAAAAAAGCACTTCTCTCTGTCCACCAGAATGCTGATGTGACTAGGATGTGAAACACTGCTAGAATTAGCTTTTCTGTGTAACACACACACACAGCGATGTCCGTCCTATCTGTATGCAGTGTAATGAATGATATGACGAGCCACAAAATGGCTGCCGAATATATAGGGCTGTGACATCACAGGGGTGACTGGCTGCTGATAGGCTGCATCCTGCATGTGATTCAGGGTTATCCCGCCTATTTCCCTTCCCGCCTTGCCTTCCCGCCTTCCCAACGTTCCTTGCCCCATGTACTGACATGTGGATCTGCCATTTTAGATGCCCTGGAGCCTGGACCACAGTAAATGGAGTTTAATGAAGCAATTTGCGTAATAGAATCGCTGCGATATTCACATTTGTTGCGAGTCGAGTATTTCATGAAATTCGTAACGAATTTGGGTTCATCAGTTTCAATTCACTCACCTCTACATGTGACATACAACCTACAAGAGAATATTGGAACTGTACTCTCTGTCTACCTACAATGTTATTCCAGGCTGGAGAGAGGTATGTATCTATTAAAAGCGTAAGGCCATGCACAAGTTTCATATGATTTGGAATCCTTGGGTACACGCTTATTGATTAGACCCTAGTAGTTCTTAGGGAAATTTTCTTTTTCTCTCTCTTCTGTATAGTCTAGGGCCTATGGGGGACATCTTCAGGTTCATGGATTTTCCTCCCTGTCCTTTTGTGTCTCTGTGTGTCTAACGTCTTCCGTGTTGGCTGTTCTTGCTATACATACTGTGGATATTTTATTAATAATTTCACTGTAATTCTTTGAAATGAGGCTTTGCGCAACCTTTTATGTGGTCTCTTGACTCTCTTTTAGATACGTTTGCACTCTTGGTGGACTTGGGACTGTTTTGTTGGGGGAAGGTGGGGGATGTTGTTGTTGGCGAGGTGGGGAGGGGAAATGGGGTTTGTGTTTTCTGTATTGCAAATGTTAAAAATTTCATTTAAAAAAATAGTGCTGACCATGGGCAATTTGTTGAATAGTTACCTCTTTTAGGTGATCACCTTTATGTTAGACCAGCCAACCAATAATAGACTAATTCTACTGCACGACTTCCCAACAATCACTTGTTATTTGTGGGGAAACCCAGCAACAAGTATTCTATTTGCTTGCCTTGCCGACACAAATAATAATAAGGTGCAAAAAGAAAAATGGAAAGAACGTGGCACTTATTCAGTATATTTTTATGCTTTTATGAATTCCATTATGTATCAGAATAAGCTCTCGCTCACCGCTTTGGGAATTGTATCCCGTTTGTTCTGATACATAATGGAATGAATAAGAGCATGAAATATAAAATACATCTACTGGGCGAGTGTAACATTCTTTTCATTTTTCTCTTTGCACCTGTTTTGCATGATACATGTGACTTTTCACATTGGCACCCTCACGAAAAATAAGATAAAATTGAAGCTGTATTGTAGAGGTTATTTCAGTTTCTGATTGTGTTCTTACCTCTTTGCACCTGTTCTTACAAATAATAATAATTCTTTATACAGCGCACACCGATTCCGCAGTGCTGGACACTGTTCACTAGAAATTTGCCCCTGTACCCATTAGGGGACATGTATCAATGTTGGTGTATAATAGACTAAAATGTGGACTTTTCAAGCTGTGCAAATTTTGTGCAATTGCGCTAAATTTACCATTTTAGTGCAAGCCTCATGATAAATTAGGTGCAAACTTCAAACTTGAACCACTCTTCCAAAGTGCACAAGATTGTCAAAAAGGTCTATCCTGCATCAAGACAAAAAAACTGAAGGATGCGCTCCGTAGTGTATTATCATCAGATGAAGGGCACAACAGCACAATGTGAACTGTGCTTACCAGATGTATTTGTACTCAATCCAAGTACAACAATGGATAGAAGTGATGAAAGGTCGTAAGACCAGGGGTCTCTGCAGCTGCTCCAAGCTTCAATAATCAACAATAGATAAAATTCTCCTCCAAATAAAAGCAAGGTAAAATCAAACGCTGAGACCAAGATAAAATTCAGGGTGTTTAATTACCCAAAATGCAACGTGTTTCGCGGGAGTTCCGCTTCTTCAGGCATGTACCGTATATACTCGAGTATGAGCCGAGTTTTTCAGCACGATTTTTCGGGAGTTGTAGTTTTGAAACCTCTGGAGGTCCGCAAGTTGAAGACCACTGCGGCCTTCGACATCATCCAGCCCCCTCCTCTCACCCCCTCTAGTTCTGTACTCACCACCCCCCCCCCCCCCGAGCGGAGGGGTGGGATTATGACAAGGGGATGATGAAGGGGGGAGGTGGGATGATGACAGGGAGATGATGAAGGGGGAGGTGTGGGATGATGACAAGGGGATGGTGAAGGGGGGTGGAGATGATGACAAGGGGATGATGAAGGGGGGGTGTGGGATGATGACAAGGGGATGATGAAGGGGGGGAGGGGATGATGACAAGGGGATGATGAAGGGGGGTGGGATGATGACAAGGGGATGATGACAAGGGGATGATGAAGAGGGGGTGTGGGATGATGACAAGGGGATGATGAAGGGGGGCGTGGGATGATGACAAGGTGATGATGAAGGGGGGTGTGGGATGATGACAAGGGGATGATGAAGGGGGTGTGGGATGATTACAAGGTGATGATGAAGGGGGGTGTGTGGGATGATGACAAGGGGATGATGAAGGGGGGAGGGGATGATGACAAGGGGATGATGAGGGGGGGGGGTGTGGGATGATGACAAGGGGATGATGAAGAGGGGGTGTGGGATGATGACAAGGGGATGATGAAGGGGGGCGTGGGATGATGACAAGGGGATGATGAAGGGGGGGTGTGGGATGATGACAAGGGGATGATGACAGGCGGTGATGATGAAGGGGGGATGATGACAGGGTGATGATGATGAGGGTGTTAATGACGGGGGTCTGGATGATGACAGGGGGGGGATGATGTATTTCCCACACTAGGCTTATACTCGAGTCAATAACTTTTCCTGGGATTTTGGGGTGAAATTAGGGGCCTCGGCTTATATTCGGGTTGGTTTATACTCGAGTATATACGATAGGAGGGCAGTACAGACAAAGGTTATATAGGGAAAATTCTTAACCCATTCAGGGAAAGGAGTTAACCCCTTACATACTAAAAATATTTTTTTATGTTTAAAAATACAAAATGTACTCATAAATACAGAATCAATAATAGAAGCACATACATACATGTGAAAAATATAAAATTAAAACATATATTAAATTGAAAAAATATTAATAAAAGTAAATATAAATAAATTATCTGAAAAAGTTCATACAAAAAAAAATATTTTTTTATATAAATGAAAAGCATGCATAAATTTATAATTTTTTTGCATCAAAATAATTATAAAATTTAATAATTAGCGTTCATTTTCCAGGGTTTCATTCAAACAATCTGGAAATAAAGTGACAAGGGAGAAGATCCAAAAAAGCCTCACTATTATTTAATTTCTGCATACGGTTGGGTGTCTGTGCTGGAATGGTTTCCAAAATAGTCAGTTTTATACTATCTATGCAGCTATTATGTTTAAGCTTCAAATGTCGGGAAACCCTATGAAGCATAAACCCGTTTTTTATATTGGACCTGTGTTTATTCATACATTCACGGTCTGAACCGTGCGCCCCACTTATTGAAGCCCACAGGTACAAGAAAGGATCAAGGTATTTTGTTCTATTCAATGGTACATGTCTGTTTTTCCAAAATCAGCTTAAATAATTGTTGTTTGATCTTTCTCACTGTTTTGCTATTTCATTTATAGTAAGGATATTATTTGAACATATTAATTATAAAATTAGATCATGTTGCTTGATGTTGCTTGTGAGTTTGCCTTAGATGGATTCTTCTCCTACACGCGCCAAGAAATTGGCGCGTCTCGTAGGCGCAGGTTAGGATATACTAAGAATCATTGGTTTTGGTTTGTGTTACTACAAAATGGCCAAATCTGATTTTAAAATGTTTTTTTTTTTGTGTTAATTGTATCCCTTTATTTCATTGTGTTTGTTTTAATGTGTTTGCAATATGATGTCTTGTTTTTCTGGTTTATGTTGGTGATTGTTTATGTTTGAAAAATAAACACATTTAGGGTCTATTCACACGTACAGGATTCTGCGCAGATTTGATGCACAGGATTTGTAACTGCCGACTAGAAGCTGTGCTCAGTCAGCAAAAATCCTGCGCATCAAATCTGTGCAGAATACTGTATGTCTGAATAGACCATTGGAAAGCAAAATCAACTTTTAATTGTGAAGTAACCTAAGGGGAAACCCTGTGCAATGACATCACATATTAACGAACCACTTCCAACAAGAAATCCCTCACAAAAAAAACAATTTGAAGAGCCGTGCTTGCTTGGATTAAAACAGTGTAGCATCAGACACTTTTTTAAGTGTCCTTGCTACCACTCATAAATTTTTAGCAAAAAAAGCACAATTGCGCATAAAAAAATTCATATTTTTTTTGCGCATATGATACATACCAGTCCACAGGATTAAGTGGTGTATGGTACACCAACCATTTGACAACTTTAGAAACTCACCCACCCCAAAAAAAAAAACAAAGCACAAATGCAAAAAAAGCACAATTGCGCAAAATTTGTAGACGTGAAAAGTAGTCTAAAGGCAATGATACATGTCCCCCGTTGTGGCACACAATCTTAATTCACCTATCAGCATGGCTCAAGTCCTGCAGGAACGCATGGGAATGGAGTTCCTGCACTTTTCCACATCAGGAACACTGCTCCCATTAGCTGCAGTCTTACAGGACCAGCCCTTGAGTGGAAATCTTGGGTGAGTTCCCACGCTTTTTTTCCCAGGTCTTAACCCCTGCCTATCAGTATGTGTTGTGCAAAACCGGTGTACTCCCAGGTAATCCAATCAAACACGCAGAGAACATACTTGTTGCCGATATTGTCCTTGGTGGGATTTGAACCTAGGACCCCAGCACTGCAAGAAAACAGTGCTAACCACGAAACCACCATACTACCCCAAACAAAGTATTACAGTGTGAGGTCCGTCAAATCATTTGAATGCTGGATGTTGTTCTCACCATTTTACTTAGAAAAGGAAAATCAAACTATTTTACTAGTCAGCCAAACATTATCTGGGAGATAATGGAAGATAATATTAATAGGAATCAGATAGATAAATATCAATAAAGGATGATCTGAGAGGACAGAAACATCAACTGCTTCAGAGTTTCCCAAGCGCGGTCCTCAAGTACCCCCAACAGGTCATGTTTTCAGGATTTCCTTAGTCTGGTGATATCATTGTAGTGATGCCCTTACCATAATTATATCATCTGTGAAAAACTAAGGAAATCCTGAAAACCTTTTGGCCCTGTTGGGGGTGCTTGGGAAACACTGAACTACTGTGATACCAACAAGATGGAACCCAGACACAACCAAACTACACTGAAATCTATTTCACTGCAGCGCCCCTAGAGACAGAAATGCAGATTAAAAATTGCATTCTCAGTGTTTGAACTCAGGATTTACTGGTCTTTAGGTCAGACTGGAGAACAAAGATTCTCAGATGAAGGTCTAAATGTTATATAGTTTGAATACCATGTTATAAGCAGATTATGTATCATTATAAAAAAAACATATTTTTTTATTCCTTTTTCATTTATTCCAAAAAAAAAAAAAATAAATAAAATAAAAACAGTTTGGGGGAAAAAAACCATTTTTTCCATTTTTTTCCAAGCCTTCCCATATTCAGTGGATATAACCAATATGGTTTTTGAATTAAACCATATTGTCTAAACAATTCACTTATCTAGTTTTAAAGATAAAGGAAAGAAACACTGAGAGTGTGGTAACCCAGTCTTGCATTGTTGGTAGTGTAACACCCTTGTTGGAAGCCTTAAAGGGGTACTCCGGCACTAAGACATCTTATCCCTTATCCAAAGGATATGGAATAAGATGCCTGATCGCGGGGGTCCCGCCGCTGGGGACCCCCGGGATCTTCCACGACGCACCACGTTAGAATCAGCCCCCGGAGCGTGCTAGCTCCAGGTCTGATTACTAGTGATCACGGGGACGGAGCATAGTGGCGTCACGGCTCCGCCCCCAGGTGACATCATGCTCCGCCCCCTCAATGCAAGCCTATGGAGGGGGCGTCACGCCCCCTCCATAGGCTTGCATTGAGGGTGCGGAGCGTGATGTCACACGGGGGTGGAGCCGTGGCGTCACTATGCTCCGTCCCCGTGATCGCTAGTAATCAGACCCAGAGCGAGCACGCTCCGGGGGCTGATTCTAACGGGGTGCGGCGTGGAAGATCACAGGGGTCCCCAGCGGCGGGACCCCCACAATCAGGCATCCTATCCCCTATCCTTTGGATAGGGGATAAGATGTCTTAGCGCCGGAGTACCCCTTTAATGAACACTCAGGTGTGACAATGTGGAGCTGCTACCGATGATCATTCCAAACTGGTCTTTTTTTTGTGTAGCAACACCCAAAACACTGCGTTTCAGGTCTGTAACAATCTCTTCATCAGGTTCAGGATGTCCCTGAAACGCGTTGTTTCAAGTTATGTTCACACCAAAAGTCCATTTTAGAATCCACATATTGCGGTTGATAACAGTAAGATCTGAGATGAGGATGTGTAGTGCAGCACACGTATATAGAGGTTTCACTTGTTTCATTTTATTCTTCTAAAATTACTTAACTCAGCAAGTTCCCTGTCCAAGCCAAACATCAGCCACTTACTTCATGTAAATACTGTATGTTATTCCTCTATTTAAACAAGTGTATATGTCTGATGAAAATATCATTAGAAAAAAGGGAAGTGATCATTATTCAGACTCATTTAACATCATCAGTTTCTTTCCAGAGAAATTAGATTAAACGTTTCCCTACATACCACCAATAGGACATTTAGGGTCAGAATTGGAATTGGAGTAATAATATAGGAATTTTAAACAAGACCAGAAACTGCAATTTCCAGATTTTCCTATATTTGGGTATTTAAAGTCAGCCTGAATTGCCCTGCTTACTAGGCAAGTATCTCTGAACATATGGAAAGGTTAAACATTCTACAGCATTGGGAGGGGGGGGGGGGGGGGGGTACGGTACATGCACCTATGTATGACTGAGTTTGGGGTAACAAATGAGTAAAGTATTCAAGGGGAATATTATAAAACCTAGGGCCCTTTTACATGACATGAAAGGTGCACTAGGTGAAAGACCACGTCTTGTATGGGTGCTTCTTATCATTTCTATGAGCCGTCTTGTTCTGCCTATTTGTTGTCAACAACCTTCTTGACTGCACTTGTCTTATTGTAATGTTTTCATGAAAACTTTAATGAATATATACTATTTAAAAAAAATAAAGAAAGGTGCACTAGGGTGCCAGAGCTCTTGCTGTGCTGGTAAATGGGTTGGCTCTTTTTTTCTACTTTTTTCTCCCATTGAATCCTAATACTGGGCAAAGTGGCTCACCCCTAAGGGCAACTCGTGCACAATTTGGTTCTGATGGGACAATATGTTTTCTCTCCACTACAAAATTCATGTTTTGCATGGTAAGTGGGCCTACTCTAAACCAAAGATTACAGTGAAATGATTCCTGGGATAATCCAGACATCACCATTACAATTGCTCCTGTGTTGTGATGTGTATGAAACAAACAAACAACTCATAGACAAGCTTTGCCTGCCTAATAACACAGGGTGGTCTTTCACTAAATACCCACGCCTGGTGTCCACCAGAGTATGTGGCCAAGAGGCACGTCATGTCAAGAGGCACGTCATTGCCAAATCCTATCTACTCTCTTATCTCGATGTCACAGCCACGCCCCTTGTGGTGTCATGCCACACCCCTTCAACACAAGTCTATGGGAGGGGTGTGGTGGCTGCCATGCCCCCTCCCATAGAATTGCATTGAGGGAGAATAACGTGATGTCACGAGAGGCATGGCCATGATGTCCCGACCCCCGCAGCCAGCTCCCAGTGTTTGGAACTAAATGTTCTGAACGCTGGGCAGTGGATTACCCCTTTAAGTTATGCATAGGGCTGGTTGGGTAGGGCTTGGGAGGAGCTCAAAATTCAGCCACCTCCACGTAGTGGGATCTGGGTCACTTGACACCACATCATCAAGTTTACAGGAGCTGCATAAGAAAGATTTCCACACAATTGAAGGTACATTTTGGATGTCAAATTTAAAGGGGTACTCTGGTGGAAAACATTTTCTTTTTAATCAACTGGCGCCAAAAAGTTAAACAGATTTGTACATTACTTCTATTAAAAAATCTTAATCCTTCCAGTACTTATTAGCTTATGTATAGAAATTCTATAGTAAATTCTTTTCTTTTTGGATTTCTTTTCTGTCTGTCCACAGTGCTCTCTGCTGACACCTCTGCCCATTTTAGGAACTGTCCAGAGCAGCATGTGTTTGCTATGGGGATTTGCTAGCAGTTCCTTCACTGCCATGAATAACCAGTTGCTTCTATCTGACATGCGCACAGCCGGGAAGCCAGATCGGCGCATGCCCATCCCGACATGCGTGTCACAGAGGCGCTGTGTGCTTAATTTCCGGTTCTGTCTGGCAGTGACATCAGACACCGGCACCTCGCTGGAACGAGCAAGCAGAGCTGGAAACTTCGAGCTCCCGGTGCTACAGCAGGTTGTGCATTGCACCCATCCTGGGCATAGGGAAACCGTGAGTAATGTAGGGACTTGTTACTCTACAGTTCCCCTTTCTCTTTCAGGATGCACACTGAATGGGTCTTTTTGTGCCTGTTTTATATTTGAGGTGGATTCAGCGGTTATCCCAGATACAAGTGGCACTGAACTACTTGCCTAGGGTGGTTTAATTGGTGGTATATTTTCTTCTTTGGTGGCGCAATTGGGCTGGCAGGGCCCAGCAGAGCCCACTTGTGCCACCTTGTGTATGCGAAATACAAATATTTATACATCATTTTAGATGGAATACCTTTATTTGGTGATTGGTGACACAGACACATTTAATTCAGAATTTTTAATTAATCTATTAAAAGCTATGTTTTAGGCACACTCGGGACACGTGGAATTGTTGTTCTGTAATTTTTGATCTCTAAATATTATATTTCTGCACTCTGCACACTTTGAAAGGCATTACTAAACTAAGGTCTTGCAATGCGGCCGAGACCTGACTCACTAGTCATCTGATGACAGGGAGCCTGTCTGCTTCAATGGGTGGAGGGATCACTTGGTGGGAGAGAGATCAATCTGCAACTAATGCAATAGCTGTAGGCACCCTTATTGAAAACCACAGGTCTTTGAATGGATGGGGGGGGGTGGCTATTGTGTGGGAGGGAGGAAAATGGAATTGTGGGATTTGTAGTAAAAAAAAGAAGAGTCAAACAGGAAATACCAGTTCACAATAAGCTAGCCACAGTGTTATGGTAATCTCACAACATAGCCATTTAGCCCCAAGAAAAGATCAGATCCTTCCTAAGCATGTCCATTACTGCCTGCCAGGTACATACTAAAATCACCTTATGGTGGAGAACCCCTTTAAGTTCATGTTCAAATAACAAAGTAACTTGCAGAGTAATACATAATGACCTGCAAGGGGTCCAATTGCTCCCAGCTCTAGAACACCTCCACGCTGTGTCATTCAGCCACTATATGGTCTCCTCATGCTTCAGTCTCATCCAAGCTGTGTCATTCAGCCACTATATGGTCTCCTCATGCTGACAACAACTCTACACTGTGTCATTCAGCCACTATATGGTCTCCTCATGCTGCTAACACCTTCACGCTGTGCCATTCAGCCACTAAATGGTCTCCTCATGCTGCCAACACCTCCATGCTGTGCCATTCAGTCACTATATGGTCTCCTCATGCTTCAGCCTCATCCAAGCTGTGTCATTCAGCCACTATATGGTGTCCTCATGCTGCCAACACCTCCACACTGTGTCATTCAGCCACTATATGGTCTCCTCATGCTGCCAACACCTCCACGCTGTGTCATTCAGTCACTATATGGTCTCCCCATGCTGCCAACACCTCCACGCTGTGTCATTCAGCCACTATAAGGTGTCCTGACACTGATGCCACCACCAGGCTCTAGCATTGTGCTGCTGTGCGGCAGTGATTCTAAAAGCGAGGCCGGCAATCTGCATGTTATTCTGAATAACAGTATTATTTCACAACCCCAGCACACTTCATATGCGTGTTAGAACAAGTGTTCTACACCCCTATTGAGGCGGTATGTAGGCTAGAAATAGCCATTTTTAATATAGATTTGCCGCAAATAAAATTGGATCAATCCAAATTTTTTCGAAAAATTTGGAGAATCGGCCGAATCAAAATTTTCAAATGTTCGCTCATCTCTAGTGGTCATCTTATTAAAGAGATTGTATACTGTAGTATGGTATATGCAATGCATGTCAGCATGATATACATCATTAATAGGGGGCTCTTCTCCCATATGCCAAGCCAATAGAGACCTATGGATATGTCCATCCTATGCCAGGAGATATCTCAGCACATGTCAAATGTAATCAAAATAATAAAGTGTAAATAGAGCCAAAAACTTTAGTGGCCACATTAGTCATCACCAAATTTTCCTAGAAACAGATATAACTAAGTGACGGGTAGAAAATGACAAATGAATGACATTTATATAGTCAGAAAAATGAGATTTGAATCATTTTGTTTGCAGTTGTTGGGTCCCATGTAAGGGATACACATAGGGAGGTCTACTCTACATTACACAATTTGTTGCTCTGAAGTTTTTCTACCAGAATGTGAATGGAGAGAGCCATGATTTCACAAGAGTAACCGATCCCTGTGAGAACTGCTTAGTCAGGAAATCTGGATGTAGTTTAACAGATTTGTCTTAGGCTTTTGAAGTGAGGGTAGATAGTATAGACCATCATGAAGACATTCATTACTGTCCTTAAAGGGGTTAAGGATAGGCTATAAATAATAGATTGTGGGGTCTAAGAACCTAGGGGGTCTAAGAACCTAGTAATCTATCAGCATCATGTTATAGAGCAGGAGGAGATGAGCAGATTGATATATATCTATGTGAGAAAAGATTCAGTATAATTATAATAATGATATATTATTGAATGAAATCTCTGCTCTTCCTATTCTTAGGAGTCCAGTGGACAAAGTCATTCAATGTTAGTGTGGTAGCCACGGAGGTGCTAGGAGAAATACCTTTTCACTTCGTGACGCCATGGCACTGTTAGCCTATACAGGGTCCGAGACTGGGGACAACTACTCCTGAGTTCAGACACAGGGAGTAAAGGAACACACCGGTGTCAGGTTACGGATAACTGTCTTTACTGAGCAGAGTGCAGATGGTATTACACTGATAGTATGGTGCAAAGTGAGAGAATGCAGCGTAACCCCTTGAAAGCCCTGTTGCCTTACTGGGACTTGTGGTGCTTTCACCAAATAAATTGATACTGACTTGAGAAACTTGTAGATTGATCCTGGTAGCTAGGGTTCTGTCAACGTCTTGTAGCCTCCTCCGCCAGGACACAAACTTCCAACGTGCGGGTGCTCCTTGCAGAATGACCAGATAGAATTAATTTGATCTGGGCCTTCCCTTGAGGCTTCCACAAACAACACACCTTTACCACAGTGGTGCTCAGGAACAACTAAAGACGAACGCAAATAAACAAAAATGTACTAGAACACATCAAGTACAGTGAGGAGGTGCCTAAAACGTAACTTTTAATAACGTATGTAAAAAAACACGTAGTGCTCAAATCCAAACCCAGAATAATAATAAATATTAAAACTGACCAGGTTTGTACGGTGTTTTGTTGCTAAGTTGATTGTTACCCTTAACGACCTATATATGATGATAACTAGGTAAGAATCAATTAGGTCTATCTGAACACATCATTAACAGTTGTCATCCCTCACCGTGGTTCTTATCCATTAGCAGTGTGGCTACTCAATTGCAGGGATGTCGTTTCCCCTGGAAACCAGCCTTCAATACAATCAAATGATCATAATATTCCCTTATTAGGGTCTTTTCATTCACACATCAATAGCTGTCCAACAATGTGGCTCAAAGAGTGAACAATATGTCTCTCAATAATATAGCTCACAACATGTTTCTGCCACAATTAAATGGCGTCCTCAGGAGAGACCTACTAAATCGCCACCAATTTATCAAGTATATTAACCATTATTCAAAGTATATAGATAGTGAGGTTAATTTCCACAAATCACAATATATTGCAACTGAGCACCAATGAGACTTAATCTGATAATCTGGCAGGAATTGTGTTTTCCTTTTCTCCTGCAATTAAAAAAACAATATACCATACCTAATGTCAGTATGCGAACTTAGTCTTGAAATAAGATTCTGATGTATATTGAATCACAGTTTACTCACAAGTCCTTTTCCGAATTAATATTTACCTATAGGGAAAAGAAACATATGCACAAGGGCCTGTGAGTATTGTATTCTCAATAGCTGCAAAGGAAAACAGACCGCTAAGCGGTACTTACGATTCCATGCCTGGTCAGGATCCCACAAACGGAGCGCAATCCACAGTGGCAGGGAGCCATTTAGTTCCAGTGGCTTCCTGCGCTTCAGTGCTGGGGATCCTGGCGTCTGACATCATATCCGGTTGCTTGGCCGTGACGTCACTATGCTGCGGCTGGGCGGGCCAGTAACTAGGATGCGGCCACTGTTGCTGGCCGGCTTTAGTAAACCATGTGATTTTGGCTAGTAAGTTTGAATGCCCCCATTCAGAGATAAGAGGCTGTATTGTAACCATAATTACTGCTTGATTACAACCAATGACAATACATAGATCTCATATATGTAATAAAAAAGAGATGTCCGTCAGATAAGTATATACTCCAAGGTCTAAATAAATAAGTGCCCCCGTATCTCAGCACACATCTGTGTGTGTATCCAGCGCCGCCCCCGCATGCATCGGGACTGCAACCCTATAGGTATTCCAATTTATTAGACGGCTTCTAGGTTCCTAAAACTTTGGTAAGGGACAGAGGGCCCGCTAAATACCGAGCAGCACGCTCCAAAACACAGATGGATCTGACCTGGGAAGGAAAAAATTCTAGGAAAAATATAAATGAAAAGTATGTAAGGGAACATTATAAAAATGGGGCTCATAATTCGCAGCAGAGGCACAGAGAAAAATAATTAGGGATAACCCCTTTCTTGAAAACGAGTTTGCATTTCTCTGGCCTCTGCTACAAAATCCTGCTTCACAGAACAGTTCCTCCTGAGTCGGAGACATTGCCCACAAGGCATTCCCCTTTTCAGGGGTCCCGGGTGGCAACTCTTCCACCTCAGGAGGCTGTTTGTTGCAGTAGTTTTTCTATGAATTGTAGTGCGTAGGTGGCCATCATCCTTTTTATGTATGTTGATATCCAGAAATCGTAAACAATTTTCTTGAATCTCAAAATTAAAAAACAATCCAAAAGTATTCTTATTCAAGGACTTAATAAAGTCTTTGAACTGCATGGAAGAACCTTGCCACAGTATCAGAATGTCATCTATAAACTTGCCCAAATTAGGGCACATTCACTTAAAGGAAATCTGTCATCAGAATCACTCGCACAAAACCTGTTACACAGGCTTGTAGTGCGGGTGATCCTGATTAAAACGCTTCTTACCTGGTTAAAAAGGGTTCAGCGGTTCTTCAGATATCTATATCTTTAGTTTTCTGTTATTCCCTGGCTTGGGACTCAGTGGGAGGTGTTATCATCTGGGACTCGGCCACACGTCATTCTAGCTGGGCGGAGCTACCGCCCGGGCTCATGAATATTCATGAACTTATCCTCATGCGCGGTCCTCCCCACCAGACCTAGAAAAAGGAGTTAGACCACGAGGATAAGTTCATGAATATTCATGAGCCGGGCGATAGCTCCGCCCAGCTAGAATGACGTGTGGCCGAGTCCCAGATGATAACACCTCCCACTGAGTCCCAAGCCAGGGAATAACAGAAAACTAAAAATATAGATATCTGAAGAACCGCTGAACCATTTTTAACCAGGTAAGAAGCGTTTTAATCAGGATCACCCGCACTACAAGCCTGTGTAACAGGTTTAGTGCGGGTGATTCAGATGACAGATTTCCTTTAATACTTCCCTCGGACCAGAAAAAAACAAAAGTAGCCTCCCACCAGCCTAGAATTGAGTCGGCATATGTGGGGGCACACGGGGTCCCCATGGCCGTACCCTTAAACTGGTGGAAGAATTTACCATTAAATAAAAATAATTATGTGTAAGGATGTATCGTAATAACTGAAGAAAGAAAAAAGTTGTTATGTTCCTGCAAATGTATGCCTCTAAAAGACAAAAAATATGATATTGCTTGTAATCCAACCTCATGTGGTATTGAAGAATATAGTGATTCCACATCTATACTCGTCAATAAGGTCTCCTTCTCTATCGTCAGGCCCTCTAATTTTTTAAGAAGGTCTGTAGTATCTCTCGTATAAGAAGGCAAGGCTAATCCAAAATCTCTCAGGCATTGGTCAATAAAAATGCCCACATTTTGTCCCAATCCTCCTATGTCCGCCACTATGGGGTGCCCCTTTAACGAGCTAACCCCTTTATGTATTTTTGGCAGGGCATAGAAGGTTGGGACAACTGGGTTAGAGGGTATTAGGAAATTCCATTCTTGTTCACTCAGAAGTTTTTTACGCTTAGCCTGTGTTATGATCCCTATAAGTTTCTCTTTATATAAACTTGTGGGTCCAATAGTTTCCTACACATTTGTATAGAATCAGAACGATTCATCACAACGATATTACCCCTTTTATCTGCTGTTTTTATAAGCAATTCCTCATTTATACGCAGCTATTTCATAGCCACTATTTCTTCATTAGAGAGATTTTTCCTAATCTTAGATAGGGCAGGAAGAGACAAGGTTTTTATCTCATGGAGTACTAATTCCAGAAATACATCCATACATGAAGTATCACCTATTGGAGGGAATGTTTTACTTTTGTTTTTACCGTTGGATAAAGGTCCCTCATTCCTTGGTCTCTCATTGTCATTTATTAGAGATGCCAAGTCCCCTTGGGGTAAATCATTGAGGCCTATGTCAGGAGTTGGGAATAGATTACCCTATAAATATGCTTTATCTAGGCCTAGGGAATCATTATTAACACCGAAACCACGTACATTAGAGAGTAATACAACACACATTATGCACGTATGATCATTACGCACGTATGATCATGGCTCAATGGCTATGCGGGACATCCTTAGAAAATACTGGGATATATTACGCATAGATCCGGATATTCGTGACAAGGTACCAGAGATCCCTTTGATCTCCTATAGAAGGGGACGAAACCTTGCAGACATCTTGACACAGAGTCATTTACATCGAACAAATTCTGGGAGAGGGAACCTGGTGTGACAGAATCCGACGAAATACTGGAAACTATTACTGTGGTCATTGTAAAGCGTGTCCTAATATATAACAATCCAGAAGTTTCAAAAATGACTACACAGGAGAAGTTTTTCATCTACGAGAGTTTATCAATTGTACAACACGGTCTGTGATTTATATAGCCATATGTCCATGCTTAGTGAAGTATGTGGGTAAAACCAGGAGAGCTCCCAAAAATCGCATATTAGAACATCTGGGAGATATTAGACACAATCAGGATAAACCGTGGGCATGGGCATAGAAAAGGTCTGGTCCTCACATAGAGGGGACGATGTGGATAGACTTCTGCTTCAATGCAGATGCAGATGGATTCACAAATTAGATACAGCTTCCCCGAGGGGGTCTTAATGATCAGCTCAATTTTGCATGTTTCCTATAGTGTACTTTTAGTGGAACCCCCCATATACTAAGGCAGTGCTGTTAGGAAGAAAGTGGAGACTGTAATCAGTCTGGAGTTCATTGCACCGCTTAGAATAGGGTATGTTTAGGCAGGTAGGAGGTTCCACAGTGGGGCCGCCCTTTTAAGGGCACAACACTCTGCCTAGGTTATTAGGGAACATTGAGTTAAGATTAGGGCCTCAATAGGTTCACTAGGCCCCTGCAAAATTGTCTCCCCCCCTTGCTAGATTTTGACACTTGTGTGTGGGGGGGGTGTGCCCCTATTAGCTTTGTTATGTTTATGTTAGGTGACCCTTAATTATTTTTCTCTGTGTTTCTGCTGCGAATGATGATTCCCATTTTTATAATATTCCTTTACATACTTTTCATTTATATTTTTCCTATAATTTTTTCCTTCCCCCATTGGATCCATCTGTGTTTTGGAGCGTGCTGTTCGGCATTTATCATGCCC
Source organism: Hyla sarda (assembly GCF_029499605.1). Lineage (NCBI taxonomy): Eukaryota > Metazoa > Chordata > Amphibia > Anura > Hylidae > Hyla > Hyla sarda. Next base: position 51,691,637 of record NC_079193.1, read on the forward strand.
TCTGTCCATTAGGGACCTAGTATCTGTCTGATAAATTGGGATACCTATAGGGTTGCAGTGTGCTGAGATACGGGGGCACTTATTTATTTAGACCTTGGAGTATATACTTATCTGACGGACATCTTTTTATTACATATATGAGATCTATGTATTGTCATTGGTTGTAATCAAGCAGTAATTATGGTTACAATACAGCCTCTTATCTTAGAACGGATTGCGCTCCGTCTGTGGGATCCTGACCAGGCATGGAATCGTAAATATCACTTAGCGGTCTGTTTTCCTTTGCAGCTATTGGGAATACAATTCTCACAGGTCCTTGTGCATATGTTTCTTTTCCCTATAGGTAAATATTATCTCGGAAACGGACCTGTGAGTAAACTGTGATTCAATATACATCAGAATCTTATTTCAAGACTAAGTTCGCATACTGACATTAGGTATGGTATATATATTTATTTTTATTGCAGGAGAAAAGGAAAACACGATTCCTGCCGGATTATTCGATTAACTCTCATTGGTGCTCAGTTGCAATATATTGTCATTTGTGGAAGTTAACCTCACTATCTATATACTTTGTATAATGGATAATATACTAGATATATTGGTGGCGATTTAGTAGGTCTCTCCTGAGGACGCCACATAATTGTGGCAGAAACACGTCAAGAGCTATATTATTGAGAGAGAGCCATATTGCTCACTCTTTGAGCCACATTGTTGGACAGTTATTGATGGGTGAATAAATAGACCCTAATAAGGGCATATTATCATCCTTTGATTGCATTGTTGGCCGGTTGCCGGGGTTAACAATATCCAGGCAATTGAGTAGCCACACTGCTAATAGAGAAGAGCCATGATGAGGGACGACGACTGTCGATGAGTGTTCAGATAGGCCTAATTTGAGCACATTACCATCATCAGTTTGTACTGTTGGTTGGCTGACTGGCATCCTAGTAATCTCAATCATTACTTATAGGTGTTGAATTGGACCCTTATACTGTCTGATTCTTACCTAGTTATCATCGTATATAGGTTTTTAAGGGTAGCAACCAACTTGGCAACAAAACACCGGACAAACCCGGTCAGTTTTAATATTTATTATTATTTTGGTTTTGGATTTGAGCACTAGGTAGCATTTTTTACATACATTATTAAAAGTAAAGTTTTAGGCACCTCTACACTGTACTTGCTGTGTTCTAGTACATTTTTGTTTATTTGTGTTTGTCTTCAGTTGTTCCGGAGCACTAGTGTGGTAAAGGCAGGGGCGTACCTAGAGCATTTGTTACCCTTTGTTTGGCACCCCCCCACCCGCACCCCCCCTTAATTACACCCCCCTCCCTCCCCCCCTTTATTTACTCCCTCCCCCCCCTTAATTACACCCCCTCCCAGGAGTGGACTGACAACACTCAGGGCCCACGGACCAAAAAAAAAGCAACCACCACACAAAAACTGGATAATATCACCATACTGTACTGAATAAAACCACTATACACAGACCAGTATACTATAATGGATCTGTATAAGTGATTATATACAGGACCATATGGCGGTAGATATCAGCTGTACACAGGATGTGTATACCATATAAGTGATTATATACAGGACCATAGGACGGTAGATATCAGCTGTACACAAGATGTGTATACCATATAAGTGATTACAGTTACATTTTGGGACTCACAATTACGTCTTTTCTGATCAGCGGCGTCCTCTTTCCTTTTCTTCTCCGTCTGGATAAGACCGCCATGTGGATCTCTTAACATCTGCAGGAAAAACATGTCAGACTCTGCATTTTTCCAGTGCCCTCCTCTACACAATCTTTCCATATATAGGCCCACAAACTGCAATAATGCCCTACTTGGTGTCCTGCACAGTAAATGGGTAGGTAGGTAGCCAGGTAAATAGGTAATTAGGTAGGTAGATCAGGAAGCCAGATATGTAGGTAGGTGAGAATTAGGTAGGTAGGGGGCTAGCTAGGTAGTTAGGCAGCCATGTATGGTATAATCCAGGTATAAAGTTAGGTAGCCCCACTTCCCTGTAGGTATAGGCAGCAGAGTTAAACCCCCTCCCCAATAGGTATAGGAACAGAGTTAACCCCCCTTTCTCCTTAGGTATAGGCAGCAGAGTCCCCCCACCCCCTTTCCCCGTAGGTATAGGCAGAGTTAAAAAAAAACCTCCCCCCGTTTCCCATAGGTATAGGCAGAGTTAAACCCCTTTTTTCCCATAGGTATAGGCAGATTCCCCCCCCCCTCTTCCCAATTGGTATAGGCAGAGTTACCCCCTCTTCCCCATTGGTATAGGCAGAGTTACCCTCTCTTCCCAATTGGTATAGGCAGTTACCCCCCCCTTTCCTCCCCTTTCCCCATAGATATAGGCAGAGTTACCACCCCCCCTCTTTCCCATAGGTATATGCAGTTACACCCCCCCTCATTCCCATAGGTATATGCAGTTACATCCCCCCCTCTTTCCCATAGGTATATGCAGTTACACCCCCCTTTCCCATAGGTATATGCAGTTACACCCCCCTTTCCCATATGTACATGCAGCTACACCCCCCCCTTCCCCATAGGTATATGTAGAGTAACCCCCCCTCCCCTTCCTTATAGGTATATGTAGAGTAACCCCCCCCTCCCCTTCCCCATTGGTATATGTAGAGTAACCCCCCCTCCCCTTCCCCATAGGTATATGTAGAGTAACCCCCCTCCCCTTCCCCATAGGTATATGTAGAGTACCCCCCCTCCCCTTCCCCATAGGTATATGTAGAGTAACCCCCCCTCCCCTTCCCCATAGGTATATGTAGAGTACCCCCCCTCCCCTTCCCCATAGGTATATGTAGAGTAACCCCCTCCCCTTTCCTATAGGTATATGTAGAGTAACCCCCCCTCCCCTTAGGTATATGTAGAGTAACCTCCCCCCCCCTCCCCCATAGGTATATGAGGTATATGTAGAGTAACTCCCCCCTCCTCCCCCATAGGTATATGTTGAGTAACTCCCCCCTCCTCCCCTATAGGTATATGTAGAGTAACCCCCCCCCCCCCATAGGTATATGTAGAGGGAAGGGAAGGGGAAGGGCCAGATCAAATTCATTCTATCTGGTCATTCTGCAAGGATCACCCACACGGTGGAAGTTTATACCCTGGCGGAGAAGGCTACAAGACCTTGACAGAACCCTACCTAGCAGGATCAATCAACAAGTTTCTCAAGTCAGTATCAATTTATTTGGTAAGAACACCACAAGTCTCAGTAAGGCAACAGGGCTTCCAAGGGGTTACACTGCATCCTCTCTACTCTGCACCATACTGCTGGCATGTAATACCATCTGCACCATACTGCTGGCATGTAATCCCATCTGCACCCTGCTTAGTAAAGACAGTTATCCGTAACCTGACACCGGTGTGTTACTTTACTCCCTGTGTCTGGCACAGGAGAAGCTGTCTCCAACCTCGGACCCTGTATAGGCTAACAGTGCCCTGGCGTCACGAAGTGATAAGGTATTTCTCCTAGCACCCCCATGGCTACCACACTAACAATAAATGACTTTGTCCACTGGACTCCTAAGAAAAGGAAGAGCAGAGATTTCATTCAATAATATATAATTATTATAATTATACTGAATCTTTTCTCACATAGATATATATCAATCTGCTCATCTCCTCCTGCTCTATAACATGATGCTGATAGATTAGATAGGTTTTCATGGTGACAGGTTCCTAGGTTCTTAGACCCCACAATCTATTATTTATAGCCTATCCTTAACCCCTTTAAGGACAGTAATGAATGTCTTCATGATGGTCTATACTATCTACCCTCACTTCAAAAGCCTAAGACAAATCTGTTAAACTACATCCAGATTTCCTGACTAAGCAGTTCTCACAGGGATCGGTTACTCTTGTGAAATCATGGCTCTCTCCATTCACATTCTGGTAGAAAAACTTCAGAGCAACAAATTGTGTAATGTAGAGTAGACCTCCCTATGTGTATCCCTTACATGGGACCCAACAACTGCAAACAAAATGATTCAAATCACATTTTTCTGACAAAATAAATGTCATTAATTTGTCATTTTCTACCCGTTACTTAGTTATATCTGTTTCTAGGAAAATTTGGTGATGACTAATGTGGCCACTAAAGTTTTTGGCTCTATTTACACTTTATTTTTTTGATTACATTTGACATGTGCTGAGATAGCTCCTGGCATAGGATGGACATATCCATAGATCTCTATTGGCTTGGCATATGGGAGAAGAGCACCCTATTAATGATGTATATCATGCTGACATGCATTGCATATACCATACTACAGTATACAATCTCTTTAATAAGATGACCACCCAAAATCACACTTTAAAGGGGTACTCTGTTGCTAGACATTTTACCCCTTATCCAAAGGATAGGGAATAAGATGTCTGATCACAGGAGGCCTGCCCCCCCCCCCCCCCCCGCGATCTCCTGCTTCATCCAGCGTTCTAAACAAACACCAGGTTACTGCATCAGTGGTCGTGACATCATGGCCACGCCCCTCATGATGTCTTGCCATTCATGTCTATGGGTGGGGGCGTGTCAGCCCATATAGTCAGCATATATAGACATCCAATATCCTATAGACATGAATGGAGGGGGCGCAGCATGACAGCACAAGGGGCGTGGTCATGACGTCACAATCACAGGCTTCCGGCCCTGAACCTTCTAAACTAAATGTTCCGAACGCTGAAGCACCAGGGTATCCCTTTAAAGTTATCTTCTATGGGAGTGGACTTCTCAAAGAAAATGGCCACCATGTATAATGTACTGTGGACTGAAAACTCTTCACAAGAAATGTGGTCAGGATAAGGGGTGGTCTTTTCAAAGAGGTGGTCTTTTTGAGAAGTATTGCTGTATAATATTGCATGGATTATACTATTCCATAGGTCACTGTGGGTGTATGCCTTAATAAGCTTTCCCAAATGTATTAATAACCTTTACGCTTACCCTTTTTTAGAGACATGCCAAAAGTTTTGATTGGTCAAGATCTAAGTATTCATGACAAGACAAAGACAATCTCATATAATGTGCAGCGTGTTTCCAAAGGATAGGGGATAAGATGTCTGATGGGGGGGGGGGGGTCCATGCCGGATGACTGGCAACTACAGCCACAACGCCTCGTCCATTCATGTCTATGGGAGGAGGTGTGATGGCTACGTACTAGCAGTCGCCCCCTCCCATAGACATGAATAGAGGGGGCATGGCGTTTTCTGTGCTCTGGATCTGTGATCAGGCATCTTATCCCTTATCCTTTAGATAGGGGGATAAGATGTTTTTCGGCGGAGTACCCCTATATATTGCATTTATTCTGAGCATGTCATTCTGGTCTAAGCATCGGCGATATAGGATATAGATTACACCCATTAATTTGAGGGCTAGTCTGCATCCAGAAATGAGGTCCAAAATGTTCAGATACCATGGCGACCCTTTAGCAGTGTGCTCTTCCTCTAGCTCAGTGTTTCCCAACCAGGGTGCCTCCAGCTGTTGCAAAACTACAACTCCTAGCATGCCTGGACAGTCATTGGCTGTCCAGGCATGCTGGAAGTTGTAGTTTTGCAACAGCTGAAGGTTCCCTGGTTGGGGAACACTACATTAGCCTTAGAAGTATATTTTTTTTTTATTCATCAATTTTTTGTAAATTACTATGCATGTTTGTGCATGCTTCGTTATTTTATATAAGACTTAAATTATATATTGCATATATGTAGATTACAGATTTATTAGATTATATTAAGTTGTATCAATCAAGTATCAATCCCTTAATTAGCTATAAAAAAAATCCAAAATGATAAATTTTTACTCCTGCACGGTAGGGTCACACATAGTGTATACACGCGAAATCCGCTGTGCAGCAGGAATAATGCTGCACATTCTTCTGTGAGTAGCCCTGTGTGCGCAGAAAGGTTTGGAGGCGGGGCCAGTGCACTGACGTGGTTGTAAAGCACGGGTCCGCCTCCAGGCCTTACTGCACACACAGGGCTGCTGCTGAGTAGCCCTGTGCGTCTGCTTATAGGAGAATTTGCAACATTTACCGCTGCACAACGTAAAATACTCTGCATATGCGCTCTGTGTGACCTTACCCTTAAAGGGGTACTCCACCCCTAGACATCTTATCCACTATCCAAAGTATAGGGGATAAGATATCTGATTGCGGGGTCCCGCCGATTGGAACCCCCGACGATCTCGAGCTCGGCACCTAAGCCTTCTGAACATGCATGCTCAGAACATCGGCTTTGGGCGGCCGTTGTCATGACATCCGAGGTTAGTTGTCTAGTGGACTGGAACTCAAGTCCAGCAGGAACACGTGGGAACTGAATTCTTGCACTTTTTTCAAAGCAGGAACACCGTTCCCGTTAGCAGGAGTCCTACAGGACCAGCCATTGAGTGGAAATTTTGGGTGAGTTGACCCCTGGGGAAACCCCTTTATGATGTCCCATGATGAAATCCCACATGACCCACCTACATTCTGGGTGACCGTACATGGACGTGTTCATTAGAGAATACCTAGTATAAGGAGACGCCCTGATTGGGAAAGGAATCTTGATTGCTCCCAGATTTGTGGGCCTAGAATGATGACAATGCAGCTTTTTTCTCCTTAAGGACATCAGGGAAAACCTTCCTTTCAAGACGTTTATGGGACTTTACAAGGGCAAATGAGGTGCGGACCCTGTGAGCGCTGTGAGAACACTATAAGGGAGTGAACGGCCTAATGTGGAACATCTGTATTTGCACTTCCTTTGAACTCGAGAAGGCCGAAAAAGGCACAAAAAAAATATTTTGTTAAAAACAGGAATCCCCTCGGTGGAGGGAAGGAGGAAGAAGTGTCTAAAACCAACATGAAATGGACTGGTAGCATATTGTATTAATAATACTGTTAGAACTGTACAAACCAATGAACATCTCACAGTCTAGACCGTGTTTCCCAACCAGGGTGCCTCCAGCTGTTGCAAAACTACTACCCCCAGCATGCACAGACAGCCGTTGGCTGTCTGTGCATGCTGAGAGTTGTAGTTTTGCAAGAGAGAGGATAAGTATCCGTATTTTATTGATACTTTTTCTTCTTTTTGTATTTACCGTATTTTTCGCCGTATAAGACGCACTTTTTCTTCCCCAAAAGTTAGTGCGTCTTATGCAGCAAATACACATTAAAACCCTGTCCTATCGCGGCGGTCCCTGCGGCCATCAACGGCCGGGACCCGCGGCTAATACAGTACATCACCGATCGCGGTGATGCCCTGTATTAACCCTTCAGACGCAGTGATCAAAGCTGACCGCCGCGTCTGAAGCGAAAGTGACACTAACCCGGCTGCACCGAGAGGGACCTTACCTGCCTCCTCGGAGTCTGCTCTGTGCCGGGATCCCCTGCATGGCCGGCGCTCTCCTTCGTCATCATCACGTCGTCACGCACGCCGTCTCGTCATCCAATAGGAGCGGTGTGCGTAGCGACGTGTTGGCGGCAACGGAAAGCGAGGATACCGGGCAGCAGAGACGTTCCGGAGCGACGGGGACACCCCGGGGACGCGGCGACAGCAATTGAGGGCGACATCCAGGGCAGCGGTGACGAGCGGTGACGGGTCTGGAACGGCGGGGACACGTGAGTATTACCTCCTATACCCGGGCATGCTGGGAGTTGTAGTTTTGCAACATCTCTAGGTCCGCTGGTTGAAGATCACTGTCCTATACTTTACATTGTATTCTAGATTTTCCTCCTTTAAAATTGGGTGCGTCTTATATGCCGGAGCGTCCTATATGGTGAAAAATACGGTACTTTTAACTTGCACCAAAAGCTGTTTATTTGTTTACAGTTTGGGACTATGTTCATACACTGTAAAAAAAAAAATAATAATAAATAAAAAATGACGCAAAGTAGTAATAATGTGTTATATTAATTGCCATGTTGGAGTTATAGAGCTTTTTTAAGCAATGTGTGTGCTGATTGCTGCTTTTCCATAGACTGATGAAAATATTGTTTTTATATCTATTTTTTCGATTTGATTTTACCGTGTGTGAACATAGCCTTAGTGTGGTGTTGCAAAAAAACTGCCTTGTATGATGGCTTTCTACTGCCCTGTCCTTATGTTTTCAGGGATTTCCCTCTTCTTTATTTATTGAGGAAATGGGAGAGATTTTGGTACGATATATGTATGAGTTCCTTACAATTAATGTGTTATCAATGACCTATTGTTAAAATCAAGTTTTTTCTAAATGACTATTTTACCGCCTATATTATAAAATAATCCTGAAATTTTGCAGTTGCCGTCTGACTGTCCTGTAGAGGAAACTTTACAGCATTCTCCTCTTTATCATCACAGGCAGGATAGCAATGAAAGCTGACACCAGTATATAGATAATATGGATCAGGACATTCACAGATATCACCCTCTCCCTGTACAATGATCTCTGCACAGGTCACAGAGCATGCGTAGATAACTCTCCCATAGAAGTAAAAAGGGTCCTCCCGAACCTATTGTTTATAATGGCCACTGGGCTTTCTGTAAAACATTTACATTCAAAAAGTGACAGTCCATAAACAGAAACAGATTAGAAAACAAGAACACGTATTGACATCTGGCTCTAACTGGTAAAAAAAAAAAAAAAAAAAACAACAACTAGGTGATACATTCCTTTAAGGAAATCTCCGATTACATCATCCAGTCAATGAGCGGTGTCCATGTGCTTTCGTTCTGTCATCTTTTTGGTTGCTTCCAAACAATGTTTTGTCTTTGAATAAGTTAGAAATGTGTATATCCAATCAAATATGTTGGTAAATCTTAAGATGTGTGAACTAAGCCTTTTAGTGATATAAAGTGCTTTGGGTCACTGAAAGATTTCTCTAAAACATAATCTACCTATCTATCTATCTATCTGTCTGTCTGTCTGTCTGTCTGTCTATCTATCTATCTATCTATCTATCTATCTCCTATCTATTTATCTATCTATCTCATATCTATCTATCTATCATCTATCTATCTATCTCATATCTATCTATCTCATATCTATCCATCTCATATCTATCTATCTATCTATCTATCTCATATCTATCTATCTATCTATCTATCTATCTATCTATCTCATATCTATCTATCTATCTCATATCTATCCATCTCATATCTATCTATCTATCTATCTATCTATCTATCTATCTATCTCATATCTATCTATCTATCTATCTATCTATCTCATATCTATCTATCTATCTATCTATCTGTCTATCTATCTCATATCTATCTATCTATCTATATATCTATCTCATATCCAGGGACGTGCACAGACATTTTGGAGGGCAGGGGCTCAAGTAAAAAAGACTTTTCATAATTTAAAAAACGTCTGCCAGACTTAATGGGCAGATGCGCTGCGGCCCAGGGATACAGTGGACTCCCGCCAGGCCTCCTTAACATTCCTATGCCCATAAAAGTTGGTGTTTTTGTAAAATCGAGTCAAGAACAGTTTCTCTGAGGTCCGCCATGTGTATATACACTTTGTCTGTGCTGTCAGTCTTATTTACAGAAAACATGTGACAGCTGCCCTATAATATACTGAATTATAGAGGAGATTCATCAAAACCTGTGCAGAGAAAGAGCGGTGCAGTCGCCCATAGCAACCAGTCAGATCGTTTTGCAGAAGGATTTTCCTCTGCAAAAGTTTTAATAAATCTCCCCCTATATGCCCCTGTCTGACCTCTATATGACAGAACCCATCACCAATCACCCATCACCCAGCACCAATCACCTAGCACCAATCACCCAGCACCAATCACCATCACCCAGCACCAATCACCCAGCACCCATTACCAATCACCAATCACCTAGCACCAATCACCCAGCACCCATTCCCAATCACCCAGCACCCATCCCCCATCACCAATCACCTAGCACCAATCACCCAGCACCCATCCCCAATCACCCAGCACCCATCACCCAGCACCCATCACCCAGCACCAATCACCTAGCACCAATCACCCAGCACCCAGCACCAATCACCCAGCACCAATCACCTAGCACCCAGCACCCATCCCCAATCATCCATCCCCCATCACCCATCCCCAATAACCCAGCACTAATCACCCAGCACTAATTACCCATCCCCAATCACCCATCACCCATCCCCCATCACTCAGCACCCATCACCCATCACCCATCCCCAATAACCCAGCACCCACCTTATGCAGGAATCTCCACACAGCTCTGGTTCAACACTGAAGAGATGGGCACCACACTAATATATACTTACAGTCTACAATATACTAGAGTTGGCAAAAAAAAAAAAAGAATGATAAATATACAAAGACGTCCAGGTATAGCACAGCATACAGGATGGAGGCAGGGAAGCTCCGCCTCCATTGCGCACAAGACTGACTTCGCATACTAGCAATGTGGGGCAATACCTAGAAAATGGAAAGACCAATTTTTGTATACATGCACTGTAACCTAGTGTATTGGGTTTAGTGCGAGTAAACAGCCTGTCAGTTTCCCTTTAATTATAGACCGTACCCCCCCTTAATTCCCTATATACTGTGCTTCCATTAATTAACTATATACTGTGCCACCATTCATCTATTAATTCCCTATATACTGTGCTTCCATTAATTAACTATATACTGTGCCACCATTCATCTATTAATTCCCTATATACTGTGCTTCCATTAATTACCTATATACTGTGCCACCATTCATCTAT